>NC_051181.1:50837654-50875154 GCF_013339695.2 Rhipicephalus sanguineus
TACGTAACAAATCTCCGATATTTGCCTTCAAGCGAGGTGATTACACGGGCCTCTATCATCACTTGTCCACCGTTGAGTGGTCACAGGTTACTGACAAACCAAATGTTGATGACCAGGTTGATCGGTTTACGGAGCTAGTACTGAGCAGCATGCGTAATTTTATTCCCCAATATACACCTAAACAACGTAAATATCCCCACTGGTTCTCATCTGAACTTACCAGTGCACTGCAGCATAAAGATCACGCACACAGGAAATCTAAATGTTCTCCATCCAGCGAGTGGAAGGAAGAGTTCAGCTTCTTTCGAACTCTCTCTAAACGCCTATATAAACGGGATCATAGTTCGTATATTGAATTCTTAGAAAAAAGCGCCTCTGACCGGCCGGCTGAGTTTTGGAAGTATGTACGTAAACGGTCTAGCAAAAGCGGAGAGTCCTTCAGGCTACTGGACTCAAATGGGGTAGAAGTGCATGCCGTCGCTGACTGTATTGCCACGCATTTCTCGTCCGTTTATAAGGCCTCAGACTCTAGCACTGATATCAGACAACAGCCCAAGGCATTTAGCTCATCCAGTGCTTTGTCGCTGGATGAAAATCTTATCTGCGAATGCATTAAGCGCTTAAAACCATCCTTATCATGTGGCCCAGATGGCATCCCCTCCGCCATACTAAAAGCTTATGGTAGTATATTTGTCCCAGTACTGACTACGATATTTAATAACTGCCTGGGCACTTCCACATATCCTAGCATGTGGAAACCTGCTCGTGTTTTTCCAGTATTTCAGTCGGGCTCTAAAACAGATGCTTCTAATTATCGCCGATTTCTCTACTATGTGCCACATCAAAGATCTTCGAGGTGGCTCTTCACAACATATTGTCTTTTAGTGTGAAAAACCCATTGATTCCTAATCAACATGGTTTTCTCGCTGGCCGCTCAACTACC
The DNA here is from genome assembly GCF_013339695.2 of Rhipicephalus sanguineus. Lineage (NCBI taxonomy): Eukaryota > Metazoa > Arthropoda > Arachnida > Ixodida > Ixodidae > Rhipicephalus > Rhipicephalus sanguineus. Next base: position 50,838,598 of record NC_051181.1, read on the forward strand.
ACAAATCTTGCTAGTTTCATGACGCAGATCTCCACACCTATTTCTGAGAGGACAGGTTGACGTAATTTACTGTGACCTGAGCAAGGCTTTTGACGTAGTCAGCCACACACTGATTATGGTTAAACTTGCGCACTTTGGTGTTGACTTGTCGGTTCTGAATCTCCTGCAGAGCTATCTGCTCAATAGATATTGTTATGTAGCCGTAAATGGCCAAATGTCTTCTTTGTATAAAGTGACTAGTGGGGTCCCTCAAGGGTCGGTATCAGACCCACTCCTATTTTTAATTTACGTTAATGATGTTTCTTTTGCCATTCGTAATTCTTCTTTCCTCTTGTATGCCGATGACATCAAGATTTTTAAGGAAATTCATTCACTTACCGACTGTCGCTTGCTGCAGTCAGACTTGCGCTCTTTTTTCGAATGGTGCAACGGTAATAACCTTTCTCTGAATACCTCGAAGACAAAATTCATGTCTATCACTCGCAAAACATCTAGCGTGTCATTTCAATACTCTGTCAATTCTGTGTCCTTATGCAAGGTTTATGAGATCAGTGATCTTGGTGTTATGGTTGATAGCGCGTTAAACTTTTCTGCTCACGTTAAGCGGGCTGCTATGCGGGGCCTTCGTTCTCTCGGATGTGTTTGTAGAATATCTCGAGAATTCAGGTCTCCCATGGCCCTCCACAAATTGTACACGGCAATATGTCTTCCACAACTTGAGTATGCGTCCGTGATATGGAATGGCATTGCTCAATTCAGCGGGAACACCACTGAACGAGTCCACAAAAAATTCCTCAGCATATATAACCATCGCTTTGCTAAAAATGACTCTGGATCTCGTTCAAATACTGCTGAATTATTATCACTGCCATCACTTCACTGCCGACGAAATCGTCCTGATCTCTCATTTCTTTACAAGCTAGTCCACGGTATAATATCGCCCCGCCACGGTGGTCTAGTGGTTATGGCGCTCGACTGCTGACCCGAAGGTCGCGGGATCGAATCCCGGCCGCGGCGGCTGCATTTTCGATGGAGGCGAAAATGTTTGAGGCCCGTGTACCTAGATTTAGGTGCACGTTAAAGAACCCCAGGTGGTCGAAATTTCCGGAGCCCTCCACTACGGCGTCTCTCGTAATCATATCGTGGTTTTGGGACGTTAAACCCCAGATATTATTATTATACGGTATAATATCCTGCCCTGTACTTCTCAATTGTGTTAATTTTCGAATTCCGCGTAAGTTAACCAGAGAGAACAGACCGTTTCATGTACCCGCTTGCTTCTTCCAACACTGTACCGTTCACAGAATACAAAGTCTCTTTAATGTTAATTATCTTGATCTTGACGTTTTTCATAGTCCACAATCATTGTTTTTATCCGAGCTTTGCACTGTTTTGACATAGTATGGCACAATGTACAAAGTCTTCTCTTCTCAATCTTTCCTCATAGTTGTATATATGCAATCTAATCTTTTATTCCCCGTCAATATTTCTCGTGTTGTCTTATTTTACACCTCCCCTTTTGTGTTCATTTCTCTTTGTGTACGTGTTTTTGCTCTTTTTATTTCTGAAGACTGTCTGTATTGTATTGTTTATTTTTATTGTTTTTTTTTGCGTGCGCCTGCACAAAGACCTTACGGTTGTTCCTGGGCACGTTAAATAAATGATTGATTGATTAATGATTATTATTATTATTATTATTATTATTATTATTATTACTACTACTACTACTACTACTACTACTACTACTACTACTACTACTACTACTACTACTACTACTACTACCACTACTACTACTACTACTACTACTACTACTTACATGAGCCATCTGTTTCGGACAATTTCTCGTTTTCATTCTCATAGACTATGACTATTACACCCCCAAAAAAAATTCGGCAGATCCCACGTACCACGGGAATCGATGCGATGCGAAGCATACGGCGGGAACGTAACAGTGGCGTAATTTTTTTCATTGAGCGAGGCGTTACGAAATGACGCTAAAGATGGGCGCATTGTACTATGTTTGTCGTCCTTACACAGCTAATATTGTATAAACGGGAGTATTATTGCTTGTTGCATAATTTATTGTCATGCTGTATTTTATTTCTTGTTTACTTTGTAACCACTCCGCTCTACAATGCCATATGGCCCTGAGGGTAAATAAAATGAAATGAAAATAGTATACGCACACACATATGTTGATGAGTCGCACATGTGTTATATAACCAGTTGTTTACAGTTGCGAAACGATGCCAACAGTAACATGGGTATTAGCCGTATGCCATATGCCGTCAGTATAGCCGTATGCCGTCAGGGCACTTAGCGGCGGCTTCTTCGCGTGTCACAAAGCGGCTCTCAATCAATATGAAGTCATCCTCGGTCAGCATGAGGCCATCGCCCAACCTCATATGAAAATGAGAGAACACTGCGTCATTATGGCGACCACGTGGACCAGTGGATGGCAGTCGAGCGTCTTCCAGGGCTGTTCTGTCTTCAGCTCCTCAATTGCATTGCGTTTCAATGTGTATGTTCGCCGTTAATGTGTTGATTGGGACTGTGAATCACCTATGGCACATACCCGCATAACATGGACTGTGGTATACGGGTATGTGCCACACGTGACTGAGGGAAATGATTTCATGACGTACGCGACAGGCGTTTTCAGTTATTCATGTCATGACCAGTGAATCGTGTACGTCATACATTGTTCCCCTGCTATGCCAATTTTGGTATATTACAAGTTATGGAGACGACCACGAGAGCGCCGAGACCTAGGCGGCTAGATAGATAGATAGATAGATAGATAGATAGATAGATAGATAGATAGATAGATAGATAGATAGATAGATAGATAGATAGATAGATAGATAGACAGACAGACAGACAGACAGACAGATAGATAGATAGATAGATAGATAGATAGATAGATAGATAGATAGATAGATAGATAGATAGATAGATAGATAGATAGATAGATAGATAGATAGATAGATAGATAGATAGATAGATAGATAGATAGATAGATAGATAGATAGATAGATAGATAGATAGAAACGGCCAAAGTGTCTGACGTTCGCTAAGAAATGCTTCGCATTTAAATACTACCACAGGCAGAAACACATGTTATGAGGTACGACAATATTCACAATCAACTTACTTTCCGATGTACCTCTGTAAGTCCAGACTGGTGAACGGCTGGACCGTTGATTCAGGCCGGAAGGAATCAATCATTATCTTCAACACTACTGTAGTTGGCGCGACTAAAATGAAAAAGAACTGCATGCAGTCTGTCCAAACGACGCCACGCAGCCCTCCCTGTCGAGAAGAAAACACGCATTGTTAGTCAAAGTCTGAAACAAGAGAGGGAACTCTACTCCGTTTCATACATCAGATGCAACGCTGCGGAAGCTATGCAAGAAGTTCGGCCAGCAAGATGTATGAGTGCGCGCTTCGCGTGCTTGGCTTTCGTCGTTGTAAACGGTCGTGCGATTCGAGCAATAGCGTGCGTGTGAGGCGTCGCGATGGGCTGCAAATAAAACACGAAAAAAAAAAAACGAAAACAAAGAGACGCCAAGCGATCCGGAACAATGTATTGACAACAGTACAACTAGGTTTGTTTGTTTCTAAGGCACAAAGTATCACAAACCAATCGCGTTACGGTTGGTGAAATCACTGAACTGTTTCTTGGTGCGAACGCATCTATGCAAGAAGCCTCGTTAGCCTCCACAGCGTAGCACCTGGTGTATGAAACGGAGTATAGATCCCACGAACGCGGGTACGTCGGTTCAAATCGTACAGGAAGAGTGCTGTCTGCCATTTCCTTCTCTAAGCTGTCTGTTGTGAAGATGCCATTCGAAATGAAAGCAGCTTTTGGTGGGTATTGAGCTACCTAATCCAACGCGAAATTGGTGGTTCGATCGACACTGCGTAATTTCCTGTCGTAGGTTTTTGTAGGCGAGCTCTTCCCCATACTCTTGGACCCGTACTGGACATGAAGTGAAACCGTGAGTGGTGCCCTTCTAGTCAGATAATTCGTCGAGAACCGCCTGAGGTAGCTATCTAACTTAATCATATGTCAGAGCATCAAGAGGTTCTGATTGCATGAAGATAATGTTGTGAATGACGTCACACATTAGCCAACACTCACAAGCGTTTAGCCTGTTCTGGCGACAATTTAGGCTAATCAACGTATGGAAACGGTGGCCGATATTAGCAATTAGCCATACTTAGGCAGAATTAGCGAGAATTTATGCTACATTAGTCAGTGATATCGAGAGTTGGTAGTGCGCTAGTGAATGCGGCAAGCTAGGGCAATGCTAGCAGCGTTCACATAACTTGCGAGAAGGAGGGGTGGGAGGAGGAAGGTACTGAAATGTGTTCTCGTGCATATGAACACCGATGTGTTGTTTTCGAGTACTAAAGTAATGTGGCCATCTAGTAGTTTAATATTGACATCAATTTTACCACTGTTCTATTTCTTATTAGATTTAGTGTACACAAATCCACATGTCAGACTCACTCAGAGTTACGTCACTCTATTCAAAGGTACAATTATCCTTGCTGTCCTGTCGTGCGACTCTTCTACTGCTGCCATGTAACTGCTATGTGCGCGTGATCACGGCTCGTTGATTCCCTGCCATTCTACCCAGCCGACCTGCTGCCATTCCCCTCTTCTTTGTAGCTATATGCTCGCACAACATAAATCGTCAATCGCTTACACAACGCTTGCCGTTTGCAAAGTGCGCCTTCGACCGGCAACCTCTGGAAGCATTACATTGTGTGTTGCGATTGTCGTTCAACTGCATACACAAACTTGTAGCCCACCAAATGCTGGCGAATGAATTGAATTAGAACTTTCAAAACTCGATACGCTTCCACCTAACAAGATCATTCTCCCTCTCCTAAAAAGAACAGCGCATAGTGATTTTGAGATATAATGAATCACTCGGCATTATCACGTATGTTATCTCCTTTTATGATAGCTCTTGTTCGCTATATCGCGACTATCACTTTATTGATTTCCGGGAACTTAATTAGATTATACTAGTTCAATTAGTCATCATTCAATTGATTTGCATGGACTGAAAAGATAAAAGGTACAAATAGCCGCTGCTTGAATTGCTGGTTTATACTTACCAATGCAGTGTAGAGAGTCCCTGTTAATCCAATAATGACGTTACACCAAAATAGCGGTGCGTTCAGCGCTGCAAAATAACAAGATCTCTTAACATTGAAAATTGAACATGGTAATCAAGGTGCATAATGTCGCAGCATTATGAATGTTTTCTGCTTACCTCAGAAAGCCATTCTTCCGCACATAAAGGAGAGCAGCATGCACGTATTGTTGGCACGCATGTACATCTTTGCTAAGCCTAACTATCACCATTAAAATTTCTCGTGTGAGGCTTCAATCCTCAAGACAATCACTGTCACATGGCTGTGACTGTTAAAAAGCGAGCAGTCAAATAGGCAAACATCGAGTTATTTATATGGCCGAACTCGTGCCCTGAACAAGGAACACTAACGGCGCAAGCTGGTAACCGTCGTAGTATATACAGTGACAGCAGCGAGAACGCTCGTCTGCCGTCGATTGTCTGATCGTGGGCAACAGACGTCGTTTTTTTTAATACATGCGTGGTCAAATATACCAGCCTTATCACTGGTGCTCGCATTGCTTCCAGAATAAACACGACTACTCGCGTCGTGCTAGTAGTGTTATCAGTAAACCTAAAACAATCGTGCAGGTTCCGGAACATTCCGGCACGGCCTGTGCCGAGCGGTGGTAGCACGTGTACTAGCTTTTGTGAGTAAATTGCGATCACGCGAAAATAAAGAAAACAAACGCGCGCGGCAATGCCCCCCTCTGAAGAAGCGTCATCCATATGCGGTAAAAGAAAAATGCATGCAAAAGAAATTAACAAAAGAATGTTCGAAATGGCGTCTGACGGCTATTCAGCACGCATGCATGATAAGGTTTCAAGCGCACTATACGCGGATGATTTCGGGACATGCCCGGCCCCGCTGTGATTGTGTCATGCCATCGGGCCTCGTAGTCCAGTGCTGCGTGGGGTGACGAGGGGCGGCTGTACTTGCAGGTCGTACGAAATGAAGTCGCACGCTCTCGAGCCTCAAATCAAAGCAGCATAGAAAAGTGAAGAGAGAGAAGCAACTTTATTAAAGTAAAAATATTTTCACAGAGGGATGGCGGTCAGGCCGTGCCTGGCGGCCACCTCCTCGGCTCGTTGTATGGCCCGGAGTTGTACCTCGAGGCTCGTACTGCGGAGTACACTTTCCTACGCCTCGGGCGAGGGAGTGGTCAGGAGATCAGGCGGGGGTGGATCCTCGCTGCAGTCCCATAATATGTGAGAGAGGGAGGCGACGGAGCCACACTGCGAGCAGTGTGGACTGAACAGATCGGGGTAAATGTGTGCGTACACCTGTGGGCACGGGAAGGAGTTCGTTTGGAGGCGACGCCACGCGATCTCTTGTGGTTTCGTGAGTTTGGGATGCGGCGGTGGTTTCGTTCGACGCCCGAGGCGATAGTGCTGGGCTATTTCGTGATAGGAGGTCAGGGGCTCGCCGAGGTCCTCCGGGTTCGTGGCACGGCCCACGACTCGGTTGACGAATTCTCGAGCTTGTTGGTGGGCGGCCTCGTTCCCCGGGTTTCCTGCGTGCGCAGGGACCCAGATGAGAGATATGGGAGGTGGATCCTCGTCTTCGAAGTGGGCGAGGGACTGAAGGAGCCTTAAGGTACCGGGAGCAACGGTACCGCGAGCGAAATGGGAGATCGCGGTTTTCGAGTCACTGAGAATCGTGGTGAACCCGGAGGTCACCGCGAGAGCTATGGCCGCTTCCTCGGCTTCGGCAGGGTGGAGGGCACGGACGGAACCGGCTACTCGTAAGACTGCGTTGGTGTCGAGGGGGGTGCGAGTAGCCATTACGCTGAGTGCGTACGCGCTTGGTTGAGAGGGGTAGCGTGCCGCGTCCACGTAGGCCGCATCGGGCCGCGAGGCGTAGGCGTCGTTTAAGGCTTGGGCTCGTGCTCGCCGTCTACCGTCGTGATGTCCAGCAAGTATATTTTTCGGCAGTGGCTTGATCAAAAAACGTCGACGTAAAGGTGGCGGTATTGAGGCCGGGTCTGCGCCCGATGGCGAGGCGGTGAGGCCGATGCGAGCGAGTATCCAGCGGCCGGTCTTGCTGCCGCGAAGTCGCTGGATTTGTGCTGTACGGTGTGCTTCGATGAGTTCGTCGACGGTGTTGTGGATGCCAAGGCGGAGGACATTCGACGTAGAAGTCGTACGGACGAGGCCAAGAGCAGTCTTGTACACTTTGCGGATGAGTCGGTCGACTCTGTCCCTCTCGCATCCCAGTAGGCGAAGGTAGGGTAGCGCGTACGTAAGACGAGAGATCAGCCTGTTTCACATGCAGCGATTTTGCTCCAAGAGCGGAGCGGCTGCCGTCGCGGAAGCCCAAAAAATGGTTTTTTTAGAGCGACCAGTGGACGCGCGATCGAGATCGCCGGAGTTGGAAAAATTCGCTAGCGGCAGAGCGGCTGCCCAAGGTCACCCAATGGGAGAGCAGTGACGTGGGGAGCACGTGATTGCAGGGGCGGAGTCGAGGAGCGGGAGCGTGCGCCAGGAGGAACTCGGTCACTCGGTTTCCTAGCAGACGACATTCGCTGTAACGAGCTGGCAGTGTAGAAACGCCTTTCTTTTCGTTTTGTTGTTCTCTACTGCACTTCCATCAAAGCAGACAAATCGTTTGCACGTGTCATTTTGTTCTTTTGTATCTTTATAGAATCGTGGCACCAACACAGGTCCGTACAGGGGGACCCTACGGCACTGCGCACTTGTTGGTCGCATGTTTCAGTTTTTTTTTTTTTTTGCTACTCTGACCCAGCACGTTCGAATAGTTTACTGTTTTCTTTTTCTTTTTTTCAATGGTCACGTACCCCGAAGACGACAAATGCGAGCCCCCCAGACGAAGACATTGTGGGTTTGCAACGGTTGCCGGCCCAGACGGCGCACCAACGCCTTGCGGCATTCGAGAGCAAAAGCCACCGAAAGCACTCTGAAAGCTTAAAACCACAAAAACCAATTCTTTTTTTTTTGCTTTTCCATGGCCAAGTGTATGAGCAGGGCTGGGCAAAGATACTTTGAAATTGTATCGCGATACGATACAAGATACTTGGGCAAGAAGTATTTGAAATACACATACAAGGTACTGCTGCATTAACTGTATCCGATACGATACTTTGCAATTGTATCTTAAGATACTTCGATACATTCGCAAATTTGTCATTATAGATCTATACAGGATGATCAAATTTACCCTTGATGATTTTCTTACAATGCCCCATTTGCAAATAAGTTGTGTGGTCAGGGGGACACAAAGTGAGGCGGTAATTTTCGCTGCAAGCCGCCCAGTTAATATGCAACGATTGACTTTTTATTTGCTGCACTAACCGGGCACGTATGTATGGAAAAGTTAGAAGCAGTCGCTTTTCTACACAGATCAACATGAAAAAAATTCTAGCATTTCCGTGGTCCCAATTATCCAGCTGCAAACTTTAATTGCGGTTCAATGATTAAGCATGCATGTTTCTCCGTGATGTGACGCGTAGTCATTCCTTGATGTCGCCCGCTGGTAATTAAAGGATAACCGTCATCTTTGCCTAAACGCCACAAGAAACTTCCGCGGGATTTCGGTGCGTTGCTTTGCGCCCCCGCTCCATTGATTCCGAAGTAGCGCGACAACTTTACCTAGTGACATAAGTTGTTTGCTGTATATATACCGAAGAAACAATCAGGAGGAAAAAAATGATAAAGCTTCGGAAAACAAAAGTGCACTGTGGGCAACGCGCCCACGTTCTTATCCCCCTTCCACCGCAGCCGGTCAAGCTTTGCACTATACAGTGACAGCCGACAACGTAAGCGGGGTCTGGCCAAGCTCCTAAGCATTCCTCCTTTTATCCAAGAAATGTCTTTGACTTAGCCAAGCCACCACAGTGCACCCGGCAGTCAGGCCCAGGTGTATTCCGTAGAAACACCCACAACCAATTTACCGAACGAACCCGATATGACCACCTACCGATCAATGTTAGTTGCTCTTAAGCAGTCGATCTTTGATCTGGTGGTAACTACGGAGATTTATAAGTTTATAAATCGGTTGTTAGGAACCGGTAATTTTAGTATACCATTGCAATGCGATGAATCTTCGAATGTAATATGTCATTTTCGAGCATTTGGTCCCACGACGTGCTAGCAGTATACGCGCGGGACACAATTTATGCCGTGCGATTTGATGACGTTCATCCCAGCAGCACCCATTGGGAAAGCACCAGACATACAACCCCCCGCTCCACCCCCTGCCCATCCCCTTCTTTCCTCGAGATAAGCGCACGAAGGCGACCACGCCCTGCAGGGCGAAGAACATCGGCGTTCGCAGGAGCGGGGCGACGACCTTCAAAGCGCGTCTCGCGCACTTCGCGCCATCTCGCTGGTGAGTAAGAAAGCACGCTGAAGTAAATGGTGTATATAAACAGCTCGCCGTTAGCATGCTGAAAGACGCGTGTTTCGGAGCGAGAGGTCGGCCGTTCGATTCCGCGCGTCGGAAAGTATTTCTGACTTATTTTTCTTTGTGGCTTTTATATTTATATATACACATATACATATACGGTGCATGAAGGCGGCGACGGCAAAAACCAGCCGAGGCTGTCCATATAGTTGCTATCGCAATAAAAGGGTCAATGTGCAATCTTACATTGTTGAGTGGGTGGGTGTCAGCGATAATTATCATCCCACTTTGTGTCGTAACTCATTTGGAAAGCTGGTCTTCACGTACCTCCACGTGGGGAATTCTAAGAAAACCATAAAGCCTAATTCTGATCACCATCTATATTTTAGCATCAAATGTCTATTCGCAAAAATGTTTGCATTGAACATTTTTTAACTGCGGTCAACTTTGTGTCACTTGAACGAAATGTCTGTTAGTATCTCATAAGCTTTGTATTTCTTGCTCAAACTATAACAGTTTCATTCTGAAACAACTTATTTGGGTTGTTTTAGGTGCTTAACGTGGCAGCTGTTAGTACACTGCGCTGTCAGTGCTTTCTGCTTGTCGCTTTCGTAATTGACGGGAGTCACTGCTCTGCTTGCCGACCAGCTGGGGTTTGCCATCTAACTAAAATCACTTCAATAAGAAGCATCCGAAAGAAGGCAAAAATACCGGTGTTTTGTTAAGGTCCCTCATGTTTTGTACTTTGTCCGTAAAAGAATTACCGCATCCGTAACACCGGATCACCGGACAGATGTACAGCAGCAACAACGCTGGTAGCGACATTTTTGTTACGTATCGTGTATACGTAGAGTACATAAAATTACGCTGACTTTTCATATTCTAATTATCTGCTGGCGTAAAATTCTCGTTCGCGACATACTCACTAACGTGCAATGTTTTAACATTTATTCTTCTATGACATAACGTATACATGTGCCGCCCAGAAACGTCTCAGACGTATTGTATAGTTGCACAAAGCGTCGCAGGACACCGCCGCTATTCACACTATTGCCACTTACAGCTCCCATCACATGGTGAATATTAGCAGAAAAAAAATTGAGACCTAAAAAAGAAAAACAAATATATATCCAAGTAAAATAGAAAGGCGGTTACCAGACAATCACATTGATTTCAAAATGTTAACAGCGCATAGAACGATTAGGAAGGGACGAGACAACAGAGGTAAAGAGCGCCAACTTGCCCAAGCGTCAACCCTTGCGATCACATTGAATAATAACAGAAACACGGCACAGGCGAAACACTTAACGGCTATCACATTAGGCACGAATTATCGTGCCAGACATTAGAAAACTGATTGACTATGAAAAATGTCATAAAACAGCTTGTAGTGACGCTCATGAAAAAAACGGTAACCTTCTTCCTAACATCCTGAAGGAGTTTATAATGATTTCCGTTACTATAATTGAAAATAAATTTCGCTGTTTTATGAAGTAATAAGTAGAATGCTTGTTACTCTATACTCCAGCCACCCCTGTATACCTTTCTTCAACATCGCCTTTACATAGCAATAAACTCGAGTGGAATGTAAATAATCAAACAGCAGCAGAAATGTCGCACACAGTTAAAAGTAAGAATAAAGCCGAGAGTTCAAAAACATATTGCTTTGAACAGAGGGTAAAGAATAGGGAGACCTACGTAATGAGTGTCATTCAAAAGAAGGGCATCTAAGAAAGCATCACTAATTTGAAAAAGTATTTGAATAAAGATAGCAAGTCAAAATTGTATCCACGAGATCCTTCAGGTCGCTGATGTGCGAAAGCCACGAGACGCAGAGAAACCCCATTCTTGGATTCTCCAAACATCGAACGAAGCATTACGCAAAAGAAAATTTTATAACGGCTCTACAGCGGCACCAAAATTTGTGCGAAAGACGCCGCACGCATATGAGTACACAGCACAGCAAGCGTCACGGCAATGTCGCTACTTAAAAGCAAAAAAAAAATTATGAAAACAAAAGGTCAACATGACGTAGACGTTTTCCTTTTCCTTCATGAACCTACCCGCCCATTGTCGCTCCTGCAAAGTGGGCGGCGGAAATTGTAAGCGATGACTTCAGGGGATAAAAATTCTAGCTAAAAGTAAGGACAGATTAGCTCGTGAGCTTTCGGAAGCTTTTTTTATCAAGCAAAGGGGTGATACCTGTGTCAGCACCACTTCTGTTTCGTTGCGCGCGAGCGAATACAGATTACTAGATAGGCATTTATAAGCAGTTTGCGTTTTTCATTTTCTGCCTTGAATGCGCACGCGCCCAGGATCTTCCGCGTCGTGTGCAGCGTATGTCTATTTTCAATGAATTCAGTTGGAGTACAGCGCCAGCCCCGTCACGTCTTTCTGGGTGCTTCTGTTTAAAGTTTGGCGCTGAATTCTTTTAAAAGAAAAATATGCATCACCAACTGGCCCCACAACGTGTTTTGTTAAACGTGGACGTCCGCGCGCTTGATTTTTGTCGAGACGGCGCGAGTGCCACCATGTGACTCTGCTCCACCAATAGGGACGCGGAGACCTCGTCGGCTGCCTTCGCTAGAGAACTCTGGCGGAAAGATCAGTGAATGTCACTGTTTCATTCATGTGGCTCAGTGGCGGCAGTATGAGCTTGAGAAGCTGAGTTCAGCCAACGTTTATTGTTTCGCGCGGGGTGTTCCGATGGAGTATCTTGTATCTTAAGATACACGATACATTATTGAATGTATCGGAAATACAGATACTGATACACCTCTTGCGAGACGTATCGCGATACAGATACAAGATACCCAACAAGTATCTAAGATAGTATCTAAGATACATGTATCTTCGATACTGCCCAGCACTGTGTATGAGCGTGCAAGAAGACCTGCGTGGTAAAAAAAGAAAGCTGTAACAGAAATAAACGTGACTACTTAAGTTGTTTAATTGCACTCTGATACACTGCACATTTTCGTCATTCAAGGTTTAGGCGCGTGAAAATCGAGCACCGAAGTAGAAGGCTGGTGAAACTCGCAACCCAAGTGCACCAAAAGAAGCGAACTCGGAGAAAGGAAACCCGCGGGTAACGGGCGCTTTCCACAACCATCACTGCGCATCGCAGAGGCGCGCGCCGCGCAAAAGCGGTGCATGTGAAACGAAGCCGCGTGCGAGCGTCCTGTCGCCGCTCAATCGCCGCGGGCCCCGCCGCTCAGTCGCTCGCATGTGAAACAGGCTGAAGGCGTGGATAAGCTGGAGCAGGTCTTTTTCTTTCATTCCTTGCTTTCGAGCCGACACGCGAGCGATGAGGCGGGTCGTTTGAGTAACGGTGACGGTGAAGCGTTCTAGCGCGATGGTGTTGCGTTGATTCGATTGAACGAATAGGCCTAAAATGCGGATGTGGTCAACGTGTGGTACGGCTACACCGTTGACATAGACGTGGATGGCCGGTAGGGGAGCAGACTTATTCCTACGGCGGTCGGGAGGGCGAAGCAGTAAGAGCTCTGACTTAATCTCCGAGCACGTGAGGCCCGCCTGCGTCGCGTGGCTAACGACGGCGTCGGCCGCACGTTGGAGGGTCTCCTCGATCTGTCCGTCTGAGCCCGTAGTCGTCCACAGCGTGACGTCGTCGGCGTAGTTGGTATGGCGGAGACCCGGGATCCGATCGAGTGAAGAAGGGAGCGTGCGCATGGCAAGGTTAAATAGGAATGGAGACAAAACTGCTCCTTGAGGGGTGCCTCTGTCTCCGAGTGTGAGGCGTTTAGAGGTGCAGCCGCCGGCCAACGAAAATTCGATGGTGCGGTTAGAGAGGAAGTCGCATACGTAGTTGTACGTCCGCTCGCCCGGGTCAATGGCGGCAAGGTTGGAGGCGATGGCCGTGTGTCGCACCGAGTCGAAGGCCTTGTGAAGATCAAGACCGAGCACGGCGCGAGTGCTGGCTTTCGGCGGGGTCCGAAGGAGGTCGTGGTGTATCTGCACGAGCGCGTCTTGCGTAGATAGGTGGGCGCGGAAGCCGAGCATCGTGGGAGGGAAGAGGTCGTTTTCTTCAGCGTAGGTCTGTAATCGGGCTAGGACAACGTGTTCTATCAGCTTGCCAAGACAAGAGGTGAGCGATATGGGGCGCAAATTGGTGATGTCCATCTTCTTGCCTGGCTTGGGGATAAATACGAGCTTCGCGTGCCTCCACTCTTGTGGTATGTGGCCCGAGCGCCAGCACTCGTTCGCGTACTGCGTGAGCGCAGCCACCGATTTGGCGTCCAGGTTTCGAAGGGACTTGTTGCTTACGCCGTCAGGACCAGGCGCCGAGGTTGTGCGTAGCTTCAGCATGGCCGCGTAGATTTCCGCCTCCGTAATATCTTCGTCCAGTTGGGGGTTCGGTTTGCCGCTGTACGGGGGCAATTTCTCCGGCGGCGCGTCTGGCGAGGCGAGGCTCACGTAACGAAGAGCTAGCTCGTCGAGCAGCTCGGCGTCCGTGCCAGTGTAGCGATGTAGGAGCCGTTGCAGCTGTTTTTGTGCCGACAATTTTGACGAGCAGGAATCGAGCAATTGCCGCAGTAGGTGCCACGTTCTCTTGGAGCTCATCTGCCTATTGAGGCCGTCACACAGCTGGCCCCATTGCTGTCGCGCGAGGGCGAGGCTGTGGTTCTCGATTTCGCGCGCTAGAGTCTCGAGGCGGCGGCGTAGCTTCTTGTTGTGACGCTGCCGTCGCCACCTGCGCAAGAGGCCAGCGTGTGCGTCCCACATGTGGAGGAGGCGAGAGTCGGTTGTGTGCAAGTCGGCGGTGGTCTCCACCTCGCGGGTTGTGGCTTGCACGTGCTCTTGTAATGAGGTGATCCATTCGTTGATGTCGGTAATAGTGTCGGATGCTCTTTCTTCACGCAACTTACGGAATTTCGGCCACTCGGTAATGCGAGCCGTGGGTTTCGGCTTCTTACTTAGGCGCGTCTCGATTGTGATCGCGAGGATGTTGTGGTCGCTGCCTGCCAAGAGTCCCGTATTGTCCCAAGTAGCGCGCGTCACGTTCTTGCACAGCGTGATGTCTGGCGAGGTGTCACGGCACACACTGTTCCCTATGCGTGTAGGCGGCTGCTGCGAGTCGTTAAGCAGGGTGAGGCGAAGTTCTTGTACTAGCGACCAGAGCTTTCTGCCTTTCGGGTCCGTGTGCACGTAACCCCACTCGAGATGACGTGCGTTAAAGTCGCCGAGCAAGAGCAGCTGCGCGTCACCGACGAGAGCGATCGTCTCACTGAAGAGGTGCGAGAGAGTCTGCCGCTTTCTCACGTGGGGAACTGTAACATTCAGGACGAACAGCGACCTGTCTCTGCGCTTGCGAGAGAGAATCTCAACGAGCGTGTGCTGAATGCCCATGGCTTCTATTTCGTGCTGCATGGCCGTGAGAGATGTGATTCTTTATTATTCTTGGTATAGGTAGAGAGGGAAAGGATGGAAAATGGGAGAAGAGTGCTCGATAACTGTCTCTGTGTAGGACACCTCAACCAAAACACTCGTGGGGGGGGGGGATGAAGGCGGTAGAAAGAGAGAAGAGGATGAGGTAGTGATTGGAACGGAGGCAGGAGAGAAGCGCCCGGTCTACCGTGTCGATCGGCTTAGAACGGCAAACGAGACGCCTCCCTCCCGCCTCCAACGGGAGGGAGGTGAACGAGCGTAGATGTGCAGGGGGAAGCGTGCGAACTGAGCTGATGGTAGGCCGCGTAAACGGGGAGAGTGGAGGGGGTGGATGTCTCTTGCAGGGCGATAACATCCGGGGCCGGTTCCGTCGCCTGTGGATCAGCTTGCAGTTTCTGTACGAGCTGCTGCAGGTGGCTCTGTTTCTTACGGTACCCCCTGCAGTTCCACTGCCACACGGTCAGTGTAGGACGCGCCATGATTAAGCCGTTCCGGGTTTGGGGCCCGCCTGCAGCGTGGCAGGTTGGCCGAACGTGGGCGAACGCTGGCGGCGCTCGAGGCGCGCGTTGATTTCGGCTGTGATGGCCTCCGTGTAATTTTTGAGGGTGTTTAGTGATGTATTGGTGGTCTCCGTATAACTCTTGAGGGCGTTCAATGAGCTGTTCGTGTCCGCAATGGCCTGTTGCAGAGTGTTGAAACGGGCTTCGAATTTGGCGTCTAGGGTCGTGAGAGCCGCGGATACTGCCTTCGAGACCGCCGCGGCGATATCTATTTCCGCATGAAGCGACGCGGTAGAGGTGTTTGCTTTACGCTTACCCGCGGGCTGCGATTGCGGCTGGGACGGCGGAGAGGTAGCTTCCATCGGTTGCGGCGCGGTTGCGGGTGGTTGCGCAATGGTTCTGTCTAGCTTTGCTTCTAATGATTGGATGTATTGTGTAAGGTTTTCTATTTGGGACATTAATTTAGAGATCTGAGACTGCTGCGAGGACAGACGTGCCTTAAGAGAGGAGTTCTCCCTGACCAGCTCCCTCACCTGTGCATCTGGCGACGACGTCGGCGACGCTTTGAGCGACTCCGGGGGTCCTTGGGCCCAGGCGAGCTTCTTGGGACCGGGCGTGGACGAAGACGGTGACGATCCCAGGGATGAATTCGGCGAGCAGGGGAGGGGCGACGAGGACGGGTTGAAGCGGCTGGTCGAACGGGACCGTGATCGGGACCGCGTTCGGGACCTCGATCGGTACCGGCGACGGGTGTGGGATCTGGAGCGGCTGGTCTGTTCCTGCTGCTGCGGCTGGCCGGGAGCGACCGCTCCTGTGACGGTGAGCGACTGTTGCGGAGGATCGACGGCTGCTGCTGTGGTGGCTCCTGGTTGCATGCTTGCTTCGGCGCGTTGTCGGATGGAATGGGCTTCTTAATAAAACGATATTTGCAGTTCGAACTGTTCGTTGCGTGACCGCCATTACAAACGATACAGCGGGCAAGGCACGTCGGTTGGGTACCCTGTGGAGTCGGCGGGTGGTCCTGGCCACAACGGGAGCAGGGGTTGCGTTTTGGATGGGGGCAAACGTCAGTTCGGTGGCCGACCTTGCGACAGTTGAAACAAGCTTCTACTCTTGGGTAGAAGGGGTAGAGGCGAATGTAGACGCCGTGATAGAGTATCCATCGGGGCAAACAGTCTCCAAGCATGGTGACGAGTACGTGGTTGGTCCTTCCCATGCAGCGGCCGCCCACGACAGGCATGCTTGGGTTGCTATCTTGCAAGTCCTTCAGGATTTCGTCATCAGTGAAGCTGTCGTAGGCATTGAACATGATGCCACGAAAAGCATCGTTGGGCGGTGGGGCGTAAACGTGAAATTCGATGACCCGATCTCCTATCTGCAAGGACGTGATGCGAAGGTAGGCTTGTGCTCGGACGGAGTCTGGCACACTGATGGTGAAGGTGTTGTTTGTGGGGTGAACACGTAGTTTATCGCTGGATGCTGGCGGCTGGTCCGGTAACGACGCGGCCTTCAGCAGGGCTTCGTACAGTTGCCATGGCGGCAGCTTGGTAAGGTCGACGGGAGTCTTTGTCCGTCCCACGATGTGTATGGTGTCAGCTGGCATCCTAGGTAGTGGCCCGCGTTTTCGCTGGGGCGGCGGGCGCGGTTTCATGTCGTTTCGTGTAGCCGTCGCTTGCTGGGCGGCGTTCTGGTGCGGCGTGGCCTGGCGGAGCTCGAGCCGTCGCTTCTCCTGGGCGCGAAAACCGGGTGACGGCTGCCAGGAGCCGTCCGACCATTCTTCTGCCGAAATCGTGTGTACTTCAACCACGCACTCCATGCCGGTGGCGACCGGCCGCGGCAGGGGCGCGGGGTGAAACGCTAAAGCACTTGCAAGAGGCCGCGAAATGGCCTAAAATCGAAGAAAATTGCGCCAAACTGCGCCAGAGTCTCGGGTTTCTAGAAAAGCGAAGCGCATTCCCTATATAGCTTAGAGGATGGGTCCCTCAGGTTTCTTTAACCCTTTTGGCCTGGCGTCCTAAAAAAGGACACGAAGAAATATTCCTATGAACTGTGCCATAAATACCTAAGAAATTAAAAAAGTGTGTCTGTGTTAACCTCAATACGTCTGCGCAAACATAGGAGTAGTTTCCTCATCATCGCCTTCCAGGGGCGTAGGCATAAACGTTTTTCGGGAGGGGGGGGGGGGACTTGCAGCCCCCCAACCCCTCCTTGGTTACGCCCCGGTAGCCTTCCTCGGAAGTCTGCAATGCTGAAAGCGAGATGACGGAAGGTGAAAAAGACGACAAACACCGCAACGAGATATTCGATTACATTTTACTGATTCACTATTCTCTCGGTAGGTATGATGATTTCCTATTTTGTTTCTAAGGTACTGGATGACCTATTTACAAAGCGATCCTTCCCTAACATTCATGCTTAGGCCACTGCAATAAAAAAACTTCATGTCCTAAATATAGGACACCAGGGCTTAATGGTTGTCAGATCTCTGAATGCATTGCATGGTGACCCAGAGCCATAGCGCTTGTGTCAGCGCCCAATTTCTTTTTATTCTCCGCGGGAAATGAGAGAGAGAAGAAACTTTATTAACACTTGGCCGGCAGTTTGGTGTTGGTGGCCTCAGATGGCGGCGCTGAGTCCCTGAACTCGGGCGGCATCTGCAGCCTGCCGGACGGCCCAGAGCTGGCCGTTGAGCTCCGAGCTTCTGAGCGCCGCCTCCCAGCGGCGGCGTCGTCGACGGAGAAGGTCCCCCGCGGCTCCCGCAGCCGGCACGGCGGCGGGAACGAGTGAGCTCGAGGCTTCCTGTTGCCTGGTATTGGCAGCAGCCATAGGCGCATCGCGAACGGCGGGCGTTTCTCGACAGTTGTTGCCGGCGTATTCCCAGAGCATGTGGCGCAGCGTTGCTCTGCGCCCGCATGTTTTACATAGATCGGTAGTGTATAAGTGCGAGTAGCAGTGGCGTAAGACGACCGGGCTGGGGTAAGAGTGGGTTTGTAGTAAGCGATAGCTTACAGCATCGTGCCTGTTTAATTTGTCATGCGGTAGCCTTAATTTTTTTGACAATTTGCAATGGGGTTCCAATCATCGAGGTTGTACATAATTGATCTGAATGCGTTTTGCTGCACTATACGAATGGTGCATGAGTGAGCCCCTTGCAGGTACGGGCGAAATAATTTCGGCGCACCAAAGGAGGATTCAGCACTTTATTATGATCTTACAAAGCGTCCGAGAATTAGACGACGGCCATTGAAGTGCAATGAAGAGCAGTGTATCACGAGCACAAAAACTTGCTTTTGGACCTTTTAGACGCAGTAACTAACGCATGGTTGCTGGAATGCTAGCTTCACAACAATTTGAGGTGCGAACAGAGTAAAATAAATAGCAACATGGAAAATCGCCGTATTTCACATCACTACCACCAAGTCCTGGTGTGCTATATATAGGACATGGCGCCATTTTTCTTATACGCTGATGGGCTGCTCAGAATAGATTATTTTCGTATTACTTGAGGTGGTTGAAAAGCGAAATCAACAAGAAAAAATTATCTGCCCGTTAAAAAAATGTCAGGACTGAAAGGGTTAAAAATTGAAAACAGGAAACAGGGCACCTCGACTGCGGCGTCGTCACAAAGTGCGAAAAACAGCGGAAGTGGCTTGAGTGCCCTCAACGCACGGCCTTCTTGCCACTGCGCGCGTGAACGTCACGTGAACTGAGCCACAGCATATGTGGAGGAACTACGATGCGCATGCAATCACTCAACCCCAATTTTCAATATAACCCTTGTGGGAATCGTTTGGCGCCTCGTTGCCCATCTAGCGCGTGTGTTGGCCCCGCGCGGCTCGAGCGCCGGGAACCGCCTTTAAACGGTAATATGGCGATGGCTGCGCGGACAGGCCTCTTATTCTAGTAAAAGCAATGCGTCGGACTTCCCGGCATGGAGACACGCGTCCGGACATGCCCGGACAACGCTCGCCACACGTCACGCTAGCACACGTCACTGCGCTTCGCCTGTCCTCATTGGCCGCCAGTGACAACACCCTGTCCGATGAGTTCGCTTCTGTCTGGAGCTGGCTCGCCGCGTCAGCGCGTCAGATGCTCTCAGGCCGGCACGGGAGGTTGACGCGCTGCTCTGACAGACGCGTTCTTGTCCGTGCGCTCGACTCTTGCCCTTTGGGCGATAGACGTAGCGCCGCTGGCAAGCGTATCGACCGGTCTTGCAGAAATCCCCTATACGGCCTGCAAGCCCGTGATTGTCGCACTGTGCTGCATCTTGGGTTAATAATCCCGTGTTTGTTGACGACCTGCCTCGAGTGCCTTTTCTGCGCCGTGCCGGTGAGTTGACGGACCAGGCCGTAGCGTCTTTGTGGAATGCAGCAGTGGAGAACGTCGCGTCCCTTCCCGGTCGCCTCGTAGGGTAAGCTTCTTGCAAACCCTTCTCCACACCCCGGCACTTCATCCCGGAAATCTCTGGCACATGCCCGACTTGTAAGGTCCACGCTGACACCGTTAACGTCGTGGCTTCGTGTCCTACAACTCCACTCCCTTTCTGATCCCCCTTCCCCATCCCAACCAGAGAGGCTTGGGAGGAGTACCTGCTCGGCTGCTCTACCTTCGATGCGCGACGCTCCTTGGTGGCGCGCGCCCGGGCAGCGGCCATCTCCAATGGCGGCCCGGACTAGGGACTGTCACTCGGGCACAGAGCAGCTCTCTTGCGAGTTTCTTCAATAAAATGTTTACCACCACCACCACCACTCTTGAGCCACAAAAGTACCACCGTCAGCTGTAGCCTCTCATAGAGAGTCTGGCTGCTCCGCCTAACACGGTGAAGTCCATGCTGACAACGGAGCAGCTCGAGCGGTGCACTGACATCGCTGACGCCGTGGAGGTAGTCGTGAGATAAGCCGGAACCGTGCATGATGTTGCAGAGTTGCTTGACAGCCGATAGCAGCGTGTATGATGGGCGCAGGCAGCTCGGGCCGGATCAGACCGCACCTCCGTGGCGTCGCTGCGTTTGCCGGATTTAATGGTCTCGTGATAATGAAGACAGCCGCTGGATTTCTCAAACGATCGCAAAAGGCGATAGTATCGCGTTTGGTGACGTAGAATTTGATGCGTTCAATAAGTAAAAAAAAAAACACTTGCCTGTGATGTCATTGTTGCAACTGGCCGTTGGTAGTACGAATGTCTCACAACACAGGAGTGAGCGCACCGTACAGCGCAGAGCAACCCGAGTGCGGCGTTTTCGAGCGTGTGCTGCTGCTTCTACGCAGTGGCCAGGCTTGGCCGGCTTGGCTGTGGCTACTTGAAGTATAAGACGTGTTGAAAGTGCTTTCAACGTTTTTTTGTTCGATTATTTAATGCACAGTATAATATTTAAAGAATGCAACTTTGCGTGAAACGTATTTTCGTTGAGAGTTTAACACGGCGTACTGAGTTCAGCTGTAGCGTGCCGCCGCAGCGACATCGTCTCAAGATCTCGACATGTTGCCGGATCGCGATAAGCCACGCGAGCAACGCACGGTTCATGTTCCTGGGACGTTCAAACCACGAAAAAACACGCGCTGGCAAAGAACGAGTGCGAACCGACGGTTAACGGTGCCTTCGTTTATTGCAGATATGTCGAGAGCACCGTCGAGCACCATGACGCAAAATTGACGTCGGCGGAATTACCAGATGGCGCCCTAACTTTTCCGGTTTGCTCAATAGCCAATCAGCGCGCACCAAAGGCGATACTTTTGCGATTGTCGCCTTTTGAGAATACGGGCCCTGGTCTTATCTGCTGGCCATCTCATTTTGCGTGGAAATGATCTCGAAGAAAGCTTCGAGCAGATAAGAGGGAAGCTAAATTGCATGACCAGAATGTCGTAGCCCTCAGGTAGGATAAAGTACTTCTCTTGTTTTTTCCGACAGCGCGCCTTTCGGCACACAAGAGAAGCAAAGGCGCACCGATCCACCCTGCACAACGGCTTCCTACTTGCTACACGTCGGGCGGTCCGCTCTGAACTGGCGGGCGAGGTCTGCGGTTCGACCTCTGGGGTAAGCTGCCTGGTCGAGAAATTCGCCACTTGGTCGTCCGGCTGTGCTGCGGTTCGGCGAATTTTCTGCCGCTACTGCCATTCCGTACCTGAAGTCGTTTCGCTGTTTTCCTTTCCTCGTTTCTCGCTGATGTCCTTGCTTCTGCAGCCACAAGCTGTGGAATGCGTTGCGGGCTGTTTGTTTTTTTCTTTATTGGCCTGGCTGTTGGTAACCCGGCAAAAGCGGTCAATCCTGCTTAGCTGCTGGTGCACGGCTAACGGTATACGCGGCTGGGACAGAGAAAACGCAGGCTCACTCTAGAAGGCTGCACGCAAGACATTGGAAGGGCATCCCGTCCGATGTCGGACACAAGAAATTTTGCCCCTGCTCACCGTAATTCCGTAAGATCACAAGTAATTCCGCCGCAGCATCAGGTCGTCTACTTTCTACAGAACTTCCCTATGGGAGTGATCATGGTGCGCTTTCTGCTCAGCATGACCTGCGCTCAGCTTTTTTTGTGCTTTGCATAACGCCTCCGTAAACACTACGCGAAGCCCAGCTGCATAATCGACGTGTGCTGACGAAGCCATTATTTCCGTGCTGCGTTCCTGTCGAGTACGTTCTACTGGATTCAGCAGTGCATTAATAAGGCTGAGATGAGTGGCGGGTATAATGCTGGTTAAGCTGTTGACGGTTGTCCTCAGAGTAAATCTGATCGCAGGGACAGTTGTCGTTGCGCGTCCCCGCAACTGCAGCCTGCATATTTCTTATACGTTGGGGTCGGTTGACACATTCAGTGAAATCTGCCAGGGTGTAGTAAATGGTTGCTCTCATGCGCTTGATGCCAAAAGCTGCGCAATATTCTGCGGAATGTTTTCCAGTGAAATAGGACGCATGGTCCTTTAATAACTGGCTCGGGTTGTCGATCGCGTGAGCGCCTATATATGAGCTTCTCCGTGATGAAGCGTGCCGACAGCTTCTGTAGGAGGAACAGTCCCATGAATGACCTGTGGCGACGACAAGGAATCGGTTCCCACTCGGTGTCCTAGCGTAAGTTCACATGACGTCATCAGCCGCAGTTTACCCCGATGCAAGGTTCAAGTATTTCTTGCACCGTGCCTCGGTGTTGGGCTGTTGAGCTGCAGCGTGAGCCTGGGTAGTTGTCCAGCACGCTGTTTCACGCCTTGGTGGACGACCACTCGTCGTATCCTTGAGCATGTGTACACTTTCTGAACGCCACCTAAACGGTTTGGTACGTTTTCAAGCACCAACTGGACTTCACCGAAGAGAGGCCATTCTGCTATGCCGGTTATGGCTTAGAGTAGCTTTCACGAAGTCATTTTGCATTGCTAAAAATGTTTAAGGACAACAGACTTGCACGAGCGGCTGCCCTGCACGAACGCGTCAGTTTGTGTCCTTCTGTCCTGTGTGTCGTATTAATCGCGCCTTTTCACGCCATGAATCAAACCAACTCGACCAACTTTTTATTGGGCTGTAGACTGATGGTTATGCCGCATACCGCGCGAGAGTGACGGACTGTGACCTGTGCACGTGGGTGTGTTTGTGCGTGCTCTCTCGCTTTCTTTAGTCTTCTAACTTTCAAACTCCCCCATTCCTTTCCCCAATGCAGGTATTATACCGCTTATTCTAAACTCGTTTAACATCCCTGTTTTCCGTCCTTCTGAAAGATCTGCTTATCGCGGACTATTTCAGTTTGGCCACAAAATACGTTATAAAAAGCTTCAATCGTAAAGCTTACCTGAATTTTCTAAAACTACCATCCTAAGGTCTGCTTTCCGTGGTAACATTACGACTCATTGTATAACTGCCACTTACACACCATGCTTTTATATTCTGGTCACTGAATTTTCGTACTGAGTGTATCCCCTTGTGCCATACAGTGCAACCGAACCATACGATAAAATTTGTCTGCCGTAGCTTTTACTCGCAATAGGTTGCAATGGATAACATGTTGTAATCTGCTTCTCACACACACTTCTTCGTGAGACGTGTCTAATGGTCTTGTGCGTTTGCATAGACATGCGGTTTCCTCTAGGGATTTTTTGCTTCAGCTAAATCATTATGCATTACAATCGAATCAGTTTCGCTGGTAATTTGTCTAATAATTACTAGATGATGAACAAGCAATTTCGTGAGTAGTAATTTATAAATATTTAAGAAAAGCTACGGGGTTAATGTCAACATTTGGATGACCCCGCACATCATGCTAATGATGTACAGTCGCGCTCAATATGACTTGCAACACGGAAGCGCGTGGCTTCACGAACTCCAGCATCACAGATGGCTTCCACTAGCCCTTATTTCTACAACTAAACACTATTCTATCGTTCGGGGGTGATCCCAAAATAAAAAAAATGTCATTTACTCGTGGAAATTAGGGCAAGTTGAAGCCATGCGCAACCTTTAAGCTCGTGAAGCCACGCGCTCCCGTGTTGCACGTCATATTGAGCGCAACTGTACACCTTGTCAGATTTATTACGGCGTATCGCTAGGGCGAGGAAAAGGAATCGCAAATACACTTTGACATTGACATTGTGCATGATATTGACATTGTGCATAAGCAGTTTGTGACCTACAACGTCGAGGTTTTTTGTTTGTTTTTTAATCTATGAACACTGAATCTACAAGGGAACCCTTGTCCAATGTAACACGCGCAACATGAAGCAACTGTTCTAATTGCGCTATATACAACAATCCTCGGCTGCCGGCAGACTACTTTAGATTGGGGAGGTATGGTTACTTATATGAGTCGTGACTCTGGTACGCATGACCTATTGCAGTACTAACCTCCAAAAACTTGCTAAAGAAATCATCCTTTCATTGCTAAATAGTTGCCGCGTACCGCATGCAACCCACTTTCATATTTCGTGGGCCCCCCGGGATGTAATAAAAGACCAAAAAAAAGCGGGAAATCCCGTTTCACACAAGTATATCAAGCTTAGAGCCAATAGAAAATAAAATAATAGTGGGAAGTACTGCAAACAAAGTTTAGATCATAAAACCAATAGGTTGGGAGAAAAAAAAAACAGAGCATAAGAAGAAGTGCACTTTCGGCAGCAGAATACTAGATATTTGGGCCGCGGATGCAGTCTCCTGCAGTCCCGACCTCTCATTGCTTTCGCGTACGGGCTGTTACGGCAATCTTAAGTCGAGCCTGTTATCCCCACCGCGGGTATGAATCGCGTTCTTTCTTTGTTTTAGTATCACCTACAACAACCTGGCAAATTTTTGTGCATCGCGTACTGCTAGAAACTTCTACAACAAAACCATGTTAGTCTGATAGACATAAACGATACTATACGTTCTTCATAGGTGTGTATTACTTCCTCGTAAATGATACATTGTGTAGTTAATAAGAATTAACTTTTTAATACCAAGGATGAAAAATTGGCAGATCCCACGTACCGTGGGAGACGACGTTATGCGAAGCATGCGGCGGGTAGGTGACTGTGGCGTAACTTTTTTTACTTAGCAACACGTTACAAAATGTCGCTAAAGATTTGTATAAATTTTATACGCACGGACATATATGTTGAAGAGACGCATATGTGTTATATAACCGGTTGTTTACGGTTGTGTAACGCTGCCATTGGCACGCACGCACGTTTCATGAACCCGTGTGCTTGTGTGCAAGAAGTTCTTGACAGTTCTTGAACAAGGGCATCATCACCATGATCAGTGAGCACCAACAGCTGGTCATGACATGTTATAGGATCCGGTCGTGATCATGGTGACGAGGGGTCCATGTGTAGTGAAGTATGTGGTATAGTAGAGCTGTTGGAATTCGTGGACGCCTCGGTCATTTCGCCGACAAATTTTTTGTCGGCAGAGACGGCGAAATGTTGGAACGTGAAGCCACCCTTCGCGTTGGTGAGGTATAGGCTGTTGAGGCTGGTAGGCCTGGACAGTGCTACGTAGACCAACACCAGTGAATGGTGTTTGTCGTATTCGTAGACTATCTGGGCGTATGTGGCCTACGTAGCCTAGTCTACAAAGCGGCTGTCAGTCACTCTGGCATCACCCTCGGTCAGCATGAGGCCATCTCGCAGCCTCGTAAAAAATGAAGACGACACTGCCTCGTTCTGGTGGACGAAGTGCACTTTACGGTGCGGTGATGTGGATATTATATGTAACTTTCGTTAATATATTCCTCCGGGGTCGAGCAATGCTTCAACATAGCTTGCTGAATCATTGAAATACAAACGTAATGTTTATTAGACTGCTATAAAAACGGAACCAGCACTGGAACTACAGATGTTAATCTGATACGACGCCCGTGTTGTAGGAGCACACATCGTAGTAGTATCATGTAGCGTTTATTGCTTTTTTCTAAAATTAGATAGCCAGCACTAGAGGTGTGCACGGGCTCCGGGTAGCCCGAGCCCGGCCCGGCCCGCGGGCCGGGCTCGGGCGGGCCGACGCATTTTCATCTCGGGCCCGGGCCGGGCTCGGGCTACTTGGAGTTTTATCGGGCCGGGCTCGGGCCCGGCGCAAAGCCCGACTAAAGCCCGAAATATAGAGAATGAGTGGGAATTGTTTTCCAGCACGCATACACTGCAGCGCCTTTTCCGCGACCGCCCTTTACAGCTTTTCCTCTCCATTCGCTACTTTAAACAAAAGGGGAGCTCTCCGATTATCTCTCTATGGAATCGTCCGCCTGTCCATCTGAAGTTTTAGTCTTCTGGAAAAACAAGCAGCAGAGATATCCCAAGCTTGCCAGGCTGGCAAAAAAGATATTAGCAATTTCGGCGACAAGTGCAAGCAGTGAACGCAACTTCAGTTCGGCGGGCTACATAATGCAAAAGCGCCGCACTTCTTTGAAGCCGGAATCGTCGGTCTGCTTGCTGTTTTTGCACGAAAATATGTAATCTGTGTAATAGATACTGTTCGTCGTGTGTCGTTTGATCATATTTGAGATGCTCAATCAAATGCCAAATTACCGGAAAACGATGTTTTCTTTTCGCAGCGAACCTTCAAAAAGCCAGGCCGGGCCGGGCCGGGCCCGGGATTGTGTTTTCGTACGTCGGGCCGAGCGGGCGGGCTCGCAGCCCTTTGCCGTCGGGCTCGGGCGGGCCTTCGACAAAGTCAGCGGGCCCGGGCTGGGCTCGGGCTCGGAAATACGGCCCGTGCACAGCTCTAGCCAGCACCACAACCACAATTGACGTTGCGCCGATATTACGCCTGCGTAGGCTGTTTTTCCGAACCAGTTTATAGACCTGGCGTGGCTCAGTGGTAGAATACCTGATTGTCGCGCGGAATGCTTGGGTTCGATTCCTGCTGGGATCCTAATTTTCATTTTTTCCATTCTTTGAGTCAACGCTGCCGATGTTGGCTTTCCTTAACGCTCTAGCATTTACGTTAGCAATGCCTGTTCGCACCGTTCCTGGGTAGATGTAAACTGTCAATCACCTGTGGGGCATACCCGCACACCGCGGCCCGTGGTAAACGGGTATGTGCCACACGTGTCTAGTGGAAAGGGTTTGACGACGTACGCGACGGGATTTTAAGGTTATTCATGTCATGGCTCGGCAATCATATTCGTCAAATCCTCTTATCCTCCCATGCAAATTTTGCTCTACACAAAGTTAAGGAGGCGATCATGAGAGCACCCAGACGTAGGCGGCTAGATAGATAGATAGATAGATAGATAGATACGTAGATAGAAACGCTCAAAGTGCCAGAGGTTCGCTAAGAAATGCTTCGCATTTAAAATGCTGCTTACGTAGGCTCATTTCATGCAGTTTCTAGAAAACGCCAGTACTATGCGCGGCATGCGTTCTCAAACCCAAATATTATTATATTTACATATGAAATAATAGGTTTATTTAGATTTACCTGTGACAAGAGTGAGTGATGCAGCGAAAATAGAGACTGCGCCCACAGTTTGCTGAAAAAAATAAATAAATAAATAACCCAGACACCAATCTTGAAGTGCCAAACTGATCTTATAGACGTGTAAGAAAGCATGCGAGAGCTCAGTAACGTTAGCCAAGCTCTTAAATAGAAACAATGCAACCTATGCTAATCAGTCGCGTAATGCATTGCAGTCTGCTTAGGTGTACGACTATTCAAACATGCCTAAAAGCTAAAGCATCAGTTTGCCTTCGAGCGAATACAAATAAATTGCCTGTGCTGCATATAGATTCTTCCGCGCTGATTTTCAACCATGCAAAAAAGAAAGCGCTTCGGAGCTACGATGTGAACGATCTATTTCTGTTCTACATTTTGCTTGGTAGCCTCTTTACCTCATTAACAAATAGAAGTCATCTATATAGCTGGTCTTAGTGCGTTTCCTAAGCATGCATTCTCTACCTCCCGCCCTCTCCCTCTATCCAAGATGAAAAACCAGCTATATGCAAAGCGGACACAAAAAAAGAAAGCGACAGGACAAAAGAGCATTAACAACTGAATTTTATTGCAGGAAAAAGTCTATTTAAAGACCTCCGGCAGGCACCCGGCTCATGCGCGAGAGTCATCAATAAAAGCACGAACAAAGCACGACGCGAAAGACATAATGTAATGATTAATCACCGGAAATGGTGCATTTTTGGAAGCGTATTCCTTGTCGCTGACGCCTGCTGAGCAAGCAATTACGCGCGCGTTTCCTTGCGTTGCGATGTGAAAATCTTCCCAAACTTCCCTTTCAGACTTGCCTTTGCCGCGGCCTAAAACATCGGAGTTCACCCGCACTGTCCAACTTGACGCGGCAAGTGCGCGCCGTCAAAAATCGAAAAAGAAGGCGCCGTCAAAATCGAAAAAAGAGGACCTTTCCACACGAAGAACGAATACAACAATTGGCCGCGTATCTGCGTGCTTCGCTGCAAATGTCGTCGAAAGACGATAGTCTTCTGCCATTTATGTTTTGCCTTGCCTCAGGCAGCGCCTCCTCTATGTTGAATCGGCCGCATTTGGCTGGCATTGTTAAAATATATAGGAGGCGCTGCGTGAGATATGGACGCCATCTGGCAGTGGCATAGAGAAACATGAGCTTGTGCAGAGCCCAGGGCCACTGCCAGGCGGCAGCACCATATCCTCAGCGGAGGCCTTTTTCAGGCATAGCGTCGCATTTTCAGCGCAGCCTAGGAAACACTAGGGTCTTTAGAATTACGTATCTATGTATTTTCTAATAAAGGAACACACTACCTTGTAGTTACGTATTGGTGTTGCGCCTCAGATATGCGTAATATTTGCTTTTTCATCGACAATGGTCACAAGTATGAACGCAGCTACTAGTTCAAGATGGCTGGGCGTTCAGCAAGTGCTTAAACTTTGGCCGGGTGGCTGAATCGTGTGACAGACAGACAGACAGACAGACAGACCAAAATTTCTGCTTTCAAGTGTCCCAAGAAAGACTATCGTCTTTAAAAATTACTCGTGTCACGCAGGATGCAAATTTCATGGTGTGGTTAGTACCACATGTGCTCCTCCTCTGTTTCTTTACGCCGATGTGCCTGCACAGGCTAGCCAGTTTCGGAGGTACTGAAAAAAGACACGCGAACATCACATCTGCTCGCGACCTTATTGAAGTCGTGTGAAAGTATGTGAACATATAGTATTAGTTCTAATTTCTGGTTTACTGCATTCACCACGTTATTTATTCCCATTCGAAGCTCTCTCTCATTTTTCCCGAATGTTTCCGCTAGGGCCTTCGTCAAATGGCCTAAAAATTCAGCAGTCAATAACCTGTCTGCCACCCATTGTAAGAATCTTTTGCAGGTAATAAAAATTGTTAGTCCAGCTTTGTCCTGTCGCCTTCTTTTTCTGTGTCCGTTGTAATCGTAGCTAGTTATTCATCTTCGATCGTGTACCAGCTGACCGAACTATCGACACTGTTGCTCTCTATCTAGAGGTCACGTCTTCGCAACAAAATGTTCGTTATCTTGGCAGCAACGCCATCTTGGTTCCAGAATTCCAGTCAGGCTTTGCAGTAAATAAAGAAGACAATACGCGCTGCCCCGTGATACCTATAAGCAGCCTCCCTGAGCACGCCCGTTAGTCTTTGTACTTTTCTCCATTCAACAACAACAACAACGACAAAACTATTAACCGGTAGATAAATTTATTAAAAAATATATATTTACATGAGTGCAATCAGGTTACTTATAATTCCGCAATATAGGTGTACAAGCGCTATTTGCCACTTGACCACTCCGAGAAGATTTCAGTCATGATTTATATTCAAAACATCTTACCGTGAGAAAAATGTAGATGAAGCACGCTGTGAGGGAGATGTGGCCGTTGAAGCGCATACGAATGTACTGCGGAATGGAAAGAAATCTGTATTTCAGTGTGCTTTACTTGCATCACAACATCGACCGAAAATATAACTGTCCAATGCTCAGAGAGGGTTGCCACAAAGGCAGAACTATTGATGCCGTTTCTTCTGCTTTCTCTGAGGGTCTAATGTCGCTTTTTTACATTATGTCGCTTGTTTGTTCATAACAAAAAAAAAACACGTCACAGTTTCGCCGCAAGGGCGAAGCAATGAATGCGATAGCAACAAATTGGGATGCCACACGTAGAATACTCTCAGCCCCTACGCACTGTAGGAATCGATGTAATGCGGACCACTCAGCGAAAACTCAACGTTACTAGTTGGAGGCAGTTGGAAAACTGCACGGGATCGCCACGGAAGCGGCGTGGCCGCTCGCTGTCTCCCAAAAAGTGGGGGCGCTCCGATCGTTTTGCGCCCTGTTCACGTGACGTGTTTCGCTTCGCTGCTTCGCCTGCTCCGCGCGACGCCGGCTGCGCGCAGTGGAAAGGGTCACGTGACGTGGTCGCAAAGCGATGCCAGCGACACCTGGAATGGGCGACGATCTGCGGCCACCTCGTCGCGCGAGTTTTCCAACTGTCCCCATCCACTAACGTTGCGAAAACTTCATACGCCGCATTGTTTTGCTTTTAGACAAATCGAATACCAATTTTGTTTATATCTAGTTATTGAGACGGGTGTGAGAGGGCCAAGACTATGTCATGTACATCATGATTGTTACGTCACAACCTGTCATTTATGTTCTTCATGTACTCATGCCATGCCACACCGATTTTAGTATATATCAAGTTAGTGACACGGCGGCGAGAGCACCAATAGCGTGTCATGTAAATTATGACGTACATGACATGCATGTCATGATTTTCATTGTACAACCTGTCATTCGTGTTCGTCATACACTCATGTCATGTCATACCAATTTTGTTATATCTCAGATTAGGTTAACGAAACGGCCACGGGAACACAAAGTCGTAGCGGCCAGATAGATAGATAGATAGATAGATAGATAGATAGATAGATAGATAGATAGATAGATAGATAGATAGATAGATAGATAGATAGATAGATAGATAGATAGATAGATAGATAGATAGATAGATAGATAGATAGATAGATAGATAGATAGATAGATAGCAGCCAAATGCCAGGCACAAAGCGGCTGTATGCTCAAAAAGTATTCCACCTCTTCCTTTCATTGCGTGCTGCACAGAGTTTTTTTATAGCATCCTCACTTTCTGTAACGAATGCTACGTCGGTCAGACCGAGCGCTGCGTAAACGTCCCACTCAGGAAGCATCGATCGCAGGTATGACTGTTAGCGGGATCTGCCCGCATAGCACAGCACTGTACGTGATTCCAGTGTGCGCCTTCATTTCTCGGCACACGTGTTATGGGAAAGTGGAAAAAAAAGGACTGCAGATTGCTTTTTCTGGCCTGAAGCATACGGAAAGAGTATGGTAAATAAGTATACTATCACTGTCCCGAAAGAGTTTGAAAGGTGCGTCAAAATTTTGCGTGATGCACATGAGTAACAAATGATTTAACGCTCGTGTCATAGTTTCAGACATACGGCTTGCTATGACACGTGACATGCGAGTGTGTCTTCCAGGAATAAAAAAATAAAGCGAAAAGGGGCATCCTCCCCGTCCTATTGCTTTATTGCCTTTTTTCTATTTTTCCTAAATTAAACTTATATAAAGAGAGGTTGGTGTCAATGCGTGCCGCCGGCTACTCCTCTTGCACAGTAGTTCTCGTCGCAAAGTAGAGAACTACAAAACTATACAAAGGCACATTTTACAACACCTACGCACTCAGTCTAACTTCTTCAATACAAAAAATGTGTCCGCACGACACAAAAGTTGACAAATCACAAGTATTCAAGCAATTGAAATGTTCACACATAACATTAAACTTCACTAAAATGTTGCCACAGCCGATCATAAGTCACTTGCAAATTGTCTCTTAAGTGCCGCACTATAACTGCAACAGTTTTCGCAAAACTTTTGCAGAAGCACAGAATTACAAGAAACATGTAGCCAAGAATACGGTTGCTAATAATCCCAACAAAATTTTTGCCAGATCTAGAACCTTTGTGGTATTTTCGATTTCTCCAAAAATTGCACTCTTGCAATGTTTGAAAAATCTTCTGTTGGCCATGGGACCAAAATTTTTGCTATTATGGGGGCCGTCCATTCAAACAATCTACTTTTTGAAAAAAAGTTTCTTCTTCTGGTAATATCTTCTTTTTATTTCGAAGCGCTAGAATGCGTCATTCATCATTAGTACAATTGTTCTGTGCGGCAAACCTTGATTTAAGTTTGAGAACGGTAGTGCAGTTGCGAGAGAGAGAGAAAATAAGAAGAAGGCGGAGAGGTCGGAATGAGCTAGTGTACTCTTGCCTGCTATGCTACAGAGGTTAAAAATGAAAGGTGACAAAAAAGAGCTACGATAGGAACGGCAAAAAGTTATGCATATATACTCATACAATAACCCGTAGCACCGTGGTTTCCTAAATGTCTAGTCTTCAGTCCAGTACTCGATGTGAACGATGAGTAATACAGAGTAATGAGCAGGATTTGAGGACATATGCACGTACCGCCATCTCTCGCCGGTGACTGCGGTGGCCTGCCGTAACTGAATGGGAAATAGGCGAAAAAAAATCATATCTGACGAACAAAAGTTAGTTATCAAAAAACGACTCCGGTTCTATACAGTAGAGACTTATTTGAACATCCTGTTAAAATTACAGTGTCGCACTACAAACCGCGTGGCTTCCCAGAGCGCTTAAAATTGTACAATGGGGCCCCATGTGTTTTTAATGGGCGGTGTCAATCGTCTTGGGAAGCCACGCGCTTTGAAGTGCGATACTGCAATTTTACCAAAAAGTTCCACTAGGTCTCTACTGCATAGAATCCCAAGTCGTTTTTGGTAGCTTGCTTTTTCAACAGATATAATTTTTTTTCACCCATTTCCCATTCAGTTACGGCAGGACGCCGTTGCTAACTCCGAGAGATGGCGCCACGCACAAATGTCCCCAAATCCTGGAAATGATCGTCTCGATACGATTCTACATAATACGCTTTCCGGGATAATAAGTTTCTTTTTTCTTATTGCATTGCTGCAGCCCACTGCAGCAATGCAATTTCATACGGTTAATTATATCGCGTTTTAGCCTGCAGTTGGATAATACGACTGCAGCAATAGGCTTCCTGCGATGTTTGCAAAACTCACGTCTTTCTAAATTGCATTCGCATTAAATATTCCGACGACACACAAAGAACGTGTTTCACGCCTGCAGCCGTGCACATTCTGCAGAGGAAACTTCAGCGGAAATTGACCAGCTATTTCATCGTTTCTGAATAAACGCGCTTTGGCTGCAGTCACTGTGACGTTTAGTTATGCTGATCCGCACATGTTCCGCGGAGCGGTATCACTCGATGCCACGTGAGCGTTTGTTATTGAATTAGTCACCGAGTACGCCTATATAACACTTTTATTGTGATAACAATTATATGGACACTCGAGGCGCATTTTGCAGTCGTTGTCGCCGTCATGTTCCGTATAAAGTCCAAATGGACAACATCGCCCGGCGCGTCGTATATTCTATGTGCGGGCGAAAGTTTTCCAATGTTGCAGACGTGCGCGGCTGAAGCACAGAAGAAATGCGCCGTCTGGCTCCGTCGGGCGAAGGAGCATGAAGGGGCGCCGTCGGGGGGCTGCGTCGCCCGGGAGCAACTGCGAATTTAGACCAAAATGGCGTGGTCTCGCACGCTATCTCGATAGAAATCAGCAGACAGCTCTTACCCTTGTTCGTACTGTGCTCTCGCAGTTATACTTCGCGTTGAAGCGACAGATAACACGAAAACCGCTGCGCGTCCTGTAGCGGCCGTATTCCCTTACGCCAGCGTTTTGCAGAGTTACGCGAGATTGGATCCTAAGGGAGTTAGCACCTAGCCCTACGCTGTATAACATTCCAATTTGTTGCTATCGCAATCATTGCTTCGCCCTTGCGGTGAAACTGTAACTTTTTATTGCAAGTTGCAATTGAATAATACAATTATCGGATCATACGTTTTAATTTCTGATTCCTGTGAACACCCTATCAATGAGATTCCACCGTTCATTGTAATATCTTAGCGCACACAAAAGACACTGACGTAGTGAAGTAGACAAACAAGCGCTTGGTTGTCACCAATATTGTATTAGTCTCACGCAAGTGTTGACCAGCATGTCGGTCAACGCGGTGTCGCGGAGCATATGTGCGAAACTAGCGAAGGAAACCGCATGCCCGGGAGCTTTCTGTGTGCGTGCATACTCTCGGCGGTCATGACGGTGAAGAAGGCTCCAGCAGTCCTCAGAAATAGGCAACCCTTTATTGGGCGAACTTATTGGGCCCGGAAAATGAAAGGTCATAGTACAAGCAATTCACTCTATACACTGACAGCGGCGAGAACAGTCGTCGTCCGTCGAGTAATCTGATAAGGTATAAGGCGCGTCGGCATTAATACATGCGGCATCAAAGATTCCTTATCGTTGGTGGCTGCTAGTTCCACAATAACGTCTGTTGTTTGCGTTGCTCGCTCAAGCTTATCAGAACAATGCAAAATAATCGGGAATGTTCCGTGACATCCGGCGCACGCAAGGCAGTGGTTATACATGTGCAACGAGTCGGTTACATGAAAATAGAAAAACAAGCGTGCGTGGCATTACTACCTCAGCTGTTAGAATGAGCTGCACATAATCCTTGCTGTTCATGCAGCACATGGACCGTATCCAACCACCTGCTTTAACCCGTCGTGCGTCAGCGGGACACATGCGTCCCACTTTTCCTTCTACAGAAAATTTTTTCTCCCACATCACATGTCGCAACTAGCGCAACGCTAAGTGGCTGCTATCTTACTTTAGCCTATGTAATCTCGAGAAAAATTGTTTTGCCGCAGTTCCTGAAGGTGGCAGTAGTCATAGGCGTGCGCAGAGTTCCCCTTCAGGGGGGGGGGGGGGCAAAGGATCATCGCGGCGCCCGCCCTTCCTATTAAGTCAATGTATGGGGCACACTTCGCGCCCCCTCTTCTTAGGTTTAAGGGGGGCGGCTGCCCCAGTGCCCCCCCTCTGCGCACGCCTATGGCAGCAATGCCACAGTGCCGTTGAAATTTGTTCCATTTTTTAACGTAAGCTTCTGAATTTGCTTCTCGTTCAGATAAAAAAACCTGTCATTCAAAATGCCAGGTAATTTTCTCTTTTTCTGGTTTTCTAGAGAGGTGATTTCAGCTCCCAGTCATCATGTCTTTTTTGTAGGCTCGTGAAGTAACTCAACTGATAAATGCATCGAAACACAATCCTTTGCGAAATTGCCACGCTCTTCGCTAAGCCTAATTGTGGATAACGGTGCATGGGAATAATTTTCTCGATATCATATACATCTGGAAAGTGGGCAGATATTCAGGGACAACATCAGTACTCGACCATTTCGACAGCGGAAGAAGGGACAAGAAAATCGACAAAGATGTTTGATGTATGCGGTGAAGTCGGTTTTACAGGAACAGCCCATAGCCATATGAAGGTTTGTAAGGCGAGTGCGCAGGTGCTGTGCTACTGCTGAAAATGGGGAGCGCACAACGTTTGTCTGCACAACTTGAGAAGTGCTCCTCTGCGCCACTTGTTTCAGCCGTTTCATCCCATATACCAGATGATGTGACTCCATGACGGTACCTACATGAGTCAGTGGTACAATGTGTCCCACTTTTCTCCAGCGAAGTACTCGCTTAATACTGATGAAATTTGTTTTATACTATTTCTTGTCGTTTTATGTATATACCACAGCCGGTTTTTATAACATCGTGTCAAAAATGTAGGCGAACCAACGAAGGGTTAACTGTCATATATATGGAGGATGGCGTATGCTCGTTTCTTTGCCTTGGAAGTGCAAGAACCTGGCAGGCGATGCTAATTAAGTCAGCAATGAGATCTGTGCGCTCGCATAGCACACAACAGCGCCGTATATTTTAGGGGGCTGCGCACGTTACCAACGATCGCGTCAGTGAATGCTTCGCCTCAAGGTTTTAAATGCGCAGTACTTTAGGGACCCGGCTCGTCGTCCAACCACTGCCTCATGTCTCATCCTCACGTAGTGGACCATACGGGCCTAAAACAAGGCTAGCGATATTCAAAACCAGTGTAAAATAAACTATCAAGGGCCAACATAATATAAACTACAGAAATAACCAAGAAGTAATCGCAATAATTTGCCTAAAATTGCTAAAAACGCTTTTCAAATATCCGATTGAGACCCGCGCCGCGCAGGAGAGGGCGCCACCGCCTTGGAAAGCGCGCGATTGCAAAGGGAATCGCTGACTTGCCCTTGCTATGCGCTTCCCTTGTTTTCATGGTAGTGGAGCCGCACTAATCGCAGGATCTAGAAGTACGCCAAGACCTACACAAAAAGGACATTAGCACAGGATTTAGAGCGGGATTTGTTTACCAAGTCATCGTCACCGCCGTCTTCACGAACTCGACCCAGACATGCACGTTAGAATACCGCCAACCATGAAAAGGTGAGTACAAGCCCACTGCACAGATTACGGCTATAGGTGTGGCGTTCACTCATCTTTACCTACACCTTATCGGCTGTGCAGACAGTCCGAATTGCGAGGTGTGGGCACTCCTGAGACTACAGAACACATCTTGTGCGTCTACCCACGATACATCACGCAAGGAAATTCGACGGCCACCGTCTTGTTGGAATCTATGAAACAACAAGCTGCAGAAAAAAGTTCTGTTGGGACCACCACCTCGTCATCAGCGCGATATTCTGAAAGCGCTGAACAAGTTTTT
>NC_051181.1:50877654-50901254 GCF_013339695.2 Rhipicephalus sanguineus
AAACAGCGGAGCCGTTTAAGTTTGTCAAAAATCTGGGATTTTCCGCACAAAACTGGGCGGTTAGGCGCCACAGAAAGCGGGTATGTGCCAAGCAGCTCCTAACATAGCATAGCCATGCGCAGTAGAGCATAGCAAAAAGGCGTGGCAAAGGGAAGTGAAAGTGAGGAGGAGTGGTGTGAGCATGATGAGGAAGGAAAGGAGCAGGGGAGTGGGTAAAGCATTGCAAAGCCTTGTACAGCATAGTTTAGCAAGGGGATGGGAAAGGGAAGCGAGGGTGAGGAGGTATGATGATAGGGTGCGGAGGAGGAAAATGAGGAGGTGAGAGGACACCATGAATAGCCATGTACAGTATAGTGTAGGGGGTGTTATTTGTGGCAATTAGGATATAAATGTGAAAAAAAAGTAAAGTGGACGAAAAGATAATTTGCCGCAGGCAGGGACCGAACCTGCGATCTTCGGATAACGCGTCCGATGCTGAGCTACGGTGGCGGTCATCCTGTCGTCCACTTTATGGGGTATATATGTGCATTTAAACCCTAGGAGTGTTAGTCAGCGCCGATCGCAGCCATGGCGGCGAGTGTGGAACACTCCCTTTTCTGCCTGTTGGCGTCACGTAGCGCGTGAGCTTTTCAGGAGCCGGCAGCTGACCAATAATCAACCACACACCACCTGAAGGCGCCAAGTCTGCCAGAACGAGACTCTCGCTATGAATGAAGGAAAGAAGATGGATTTTAAGGGCTCGTTTTTTCTTTGTTAGACGCAATAATAATGAGAGCAAACAGACAATAATGTCAAGGGAAGTGTAGGGGGTGTTATTTGTAGCAATTAGGATATAAATGTGAAAAAAGTAAAGTGGACGAAAACATAACTTTACTTAAGTTATCTTTTCGTCCACTAACAAAGAAAAACGAGCCCTTAAAATCCATCTTCTTTCTTTCATGTACAGTACAGCATCACAAGGGGTGGGAAAGAGAAGTATTTGCCGAGCAGCTCCTAGCTAGCATAGCCATGCATAGAATAGTATACCAAGGGGATGGGAAAGGGAAGTGAGTGTGAGGGGGAGAGGGTAAAGTATAGCATAGCAATGTATAGTATAGTACAGTGTAGCTGGGGGTGAGAAAGAGAAATAAGGGTGAGAGGTAGAGAAAGAGGAGGGGAGAGGGTAAAGCATGGCATAGCCATGTATAGCATAGCATAGCATAGCATAGCATAGCAAGGGGTGTGAAGTGAAGGTGAGGAGGAGTGATGTGAGGGTGAGGAGGATGGAATGGAGAAGGCCACCAGCGCCGCTGTTTCCTTAGTCTTCGCACCAGTAGTGCATATATTGCTGCCCCAATTGCTTTCTTTTTTATTGAATAAATGATTCACATATGCTCCACAGAAAAAAAAATCCACAGTCTACATGTCAGTGTGTTCCCTGGATAACGTTCGGTTCATTCCATGCCTAACTTCTAACACCCTATACTTTCTTTGGCGTTATTGCCTGTTAGTTCTCATTAATATTGTGTTTAACAAAGAAAAACGAGCCCTTAAATGTCAGTTTCTAACACTGTTGTAGTAACTGCTCTTCTTTGTGTGGCAATAAAAACCGCATTAAATAATCACCGTGGTATTGCCAGTACGCGGTAGTACTTTTGTTTACTGTTTTCGTACTACAGTCGAAACCCGCGATAACGAAATCCCGAGGGAACGAAATTCTCATCGCAACGAAATATTCTCGGAGCACCGGCGAACGCCCATAGGAGTCAATGCATTTCGTAACTCGAGACTACGAAAGATATTCATACTGCAGTCCCTCATTAACGAAATTTTTGAAGCAACAGTGCCCAAATAATATACTCTCGCAACATTAACTAGATTCGAAAACTGCTGAAATGCATTCATGCTACACTTAAATTGTGCAAAACTATCGCTACAGCGCACTTGAGAAGCAGCCGCCAATGTTTACAAAAAAAAAAAAAAAGCTGGCGACAATGATGATGATGATGATGACTTGCCGAAACACCTGCTCGGTATCGCGGACTACGTAGCGAAATCCACATTCCTCATGGAGTTTCGTTGGTTGGCTTGACTCTGTGCTTAGCTTTGTCGGCTTTGCGCGCACATGGTCGCGTGTGTGGAGCCATTTGTGGAGCGTTTGCTTAGTCGCTTGGTGCAACGTGAACTGTGTGTTGCGATTGCTCCGATTGTTCCGATTTCGCTGCCTGCAAAGATGCCGCCTCCAACGAAAAAGCGGAAGTTCATCACGCTGGAAGATAAGGCTGCAATCATCAGTTAGGTGGAACAGGGCAGGAAAAAAATGGACATCGCCGAAGAATTCGGCGTTGCGTACAGCTCGCTGTCCACGATTCTGCGCTGATCCGCGCTGATCCAGCGGAGTCAGAAGAAGGTTTGCCTGTAGGCGCACTTGATGACGGTACTTGTGACAGCGCAGTGCCGCCGTCACTGACCAGTGCATGGGGCGAACTTTGTGCCGTGGCAAACGAGATTCCCGATCCAGAGGCATGAAATTGCTGCATGGTAAGGCCCAGCAAAGCAAACTTACTGACTTTTGGAAATGAAATGTGTCTTTTTGTAAATTCCATGTCTTTTCTGCAGCAATCTCGCGCCAACGAAATTCCCGCAAGAGCGAAATTTTGCGGTTTCCCCGCCGATTTCGTTATTGCGGGTTTCAACTGTAGACTCATAAGCAACGCACACTAAGGTATTCAAAGACTATATATTTGTTCATTATTTATCGCCACTATTGAAGGCTCACGTTCGTACAAGAACTGAATTGGGCTACACTTTAGGAATATATACTTGGAATTCATACATGGAAGTAGGAAGTTCATACTTGAACAAGTGGTGCAAAAGACAGGGACACAAGAAGGAACAGGCAAAACCAGGCGAGCGCTGCTGGTCTTCCTGTTCCCTTTTTTGTCCTTGACTTTCTCCCTACTTGTTCAAGCAAGAAATCGCTTTCTTGTCAGTGTTTTTTTTTTTTCGACCCTGCAGTCGTTTCTTTAGCAGTTTCTTAGGCAACCTGGCTGCAGACGCGTGATTCAACGCTTCTAAGCCTCGTCAAAACGGCTTTCGCTGAAGCAAGGGCAGAAGGGGCAGTGAAGGATGCCGCTGCGAAAGCAGCATTACCTGAACCGAGTGCACAAAAAAGGCTTCACTCTGAGCACAAACGTTTGACGCCACGGTGTGCAAACCCAGAATACTCGACTGCAATGAAACGATTACGTTTACATGCCATAGCATCCCACATGTCTGTATTTCCATCCTTTGACAACCGTAGCGCACAACGTACCCGTATGGGTAAGGTAGGATATTATAACAAAACGAAAAAATCGTACAGAGCCTGCTCTCATAGCACGCAGCTGACTCCCCCTCCACATGCACTCACAGCCGGCACGACAGTTGCGAACGAATCAGTTGCGAAAGGTGCAACACAAACTCAAAGAGCTGACTTAACGTGCCCCACATTTGTGACAAGCTACTAGCGCGTCTAACAGCATTGATGGACTTGAAAAAGATGCGCAACTAAAGTTACCTTTTCTTCCAATAACGAGCAGTAGTGCTGCGTCATTCACTTTGCACCATGTCTTTCTGCTCAATTGTATCTATGCGCTTCACTACTCATGTAGCCGCACTTGTCTGTATGCTGATTTAGTAAGCTGAATATTCTTCTCATACAAGAGTCACGACATCGCACAGGATTCGCCGCACTGTTAGCTGCGCTTGAGTAGTTCTTTCAAAACAAAGATATACAGATTGTTCCGTTTAGATAGTACGCGCAGTATTTATTAAAAAAATGCTATGAGAGTCAAGCGCTCTTGTCTTCGTACACGAACTCTACATCGAGGTCGAAATATTTTGCCGAAGCCAAAGCTACATATAAACGACAAATTAACAAAAGCTCGTTAACTGACTCCTTGATTAATAAACTTGAGGGCACTTTTTTATAAAGCAATGGTGTGGGGCGTCACAATCTTGAAAGCTCGTCTTCATTGAAAGCTCGTGACTTCTTCACGGGTGGATGACATCAGACGTAACAGAGCAGCCACGTTTCCTGCGTGCCGGGCGCGCTCGGTTTCGATATAGCCATTGAAATTCCATAATGAACATCTCAACTTACGGGCCACAACTTTCCCATGTAAACAACTGCCCCCAAGTTTATAATTTATAAAGTTAATTAACTAGTTTGTTAATTGTTAATTTCAATGTAGCTTCAGCTGCGGCGAAGTGTCTCTTCTCTGCCCGCATGTGGACTGCGTGCAAAGACAACACGTGCAAGACTGTCACAGCATATGTATAAAAAATTTGTATTGTCTATAAAACAAACATCCTATATAGAAACCTAGCGTGTCAAGCATATTATGCTCAGCTCATCTACCACGTTCACCTGTCTGATAGAAACGTACCGAAAGCTCTACTGCTTATTACCTGATTGCCGATTAACAAAAATGGCCGGCAAACCGACTATGGCAACGTGGTCTACTTTCTGCGGGAAATCTTTATTGCATTTAGGCAGTGTATAGTTGCACACGTATGTTTTGTTTCAGTTACTTGCCTCGAATATCGACGTGATGCGCAGCCTGTACAGCACAGGTACGACGACGTGCGTGGCCAGAGGGATCAGCAATAAAGGCATCAGGTATCCCCAAGAAAGGTGCCAGCCGTAGGCGTAGTAGTGAGCAGGGAAGCCGACGAGCCCCGTCGAAGAGAAGAGCGATGCCACAGAAGATGCGGCCAGGGGCAGCGTCTTCAGCATCCGACTCGCAAGGAACACCTCGTTTCTCGTCGCGGAACTATCGGCAGCGGTGTTCCTTTTGCGGAAGGAGAAGTAGAGACCGAGAGAGAGATTGGCCAGCACCAGGAACCCGAACAGGGCGCCTTCCAGAGCTCGAACCATTTCGGGTCACTTCTAAGAAGGACGTGGCTTCCTCCTGGCTTCTGGCAGAGGCCATTGAATGTTTGAGCAAGAAAAGAAAGCAAGAAGTAATAACAACACTGTTTCTTCATGCAGTAAACAGACGTTCCATGCAAGAAACTACTTCTAAATAATATCAACCACCCACCTTTCGCGTTACATCACCAGCCCACACCACGCTATGAATTCAACTTACGACCACATTGTACCTCGCATAGGGCAACTTGTGTATTTCGCTATTTCAACCTCGCATTTGAAACATATGGAAGAGGGCCTTCATTTCTGAGCGCGTTAGTGAGTCGGGTGAGGAGCACTGACAAGGACACACGAAGACGACACACCGCTAAGCGGGGCGTCGTGTCAACGACCGCACGTGCACACATTAGCTTTAAGGACAGTAAGCAAGCAGAAGATTGCCATTGCATTGCACTGAATGTTGCTGTGAGCCACGTTTTTCTTAAACAGTGTACCATACTTGCTAAGTACAATCGCAAAGCGCGTGACCGAAAAACGAAGCCTTGCACATTCATACGAATGGGATGCATGCGTATAGGTCATCTTTCCATTTCAATATTTCCTAAGAAGATACCATTGCTACTTCGGGGATCTCATTCCGTAATATGTACCCGCACGTTCTTTTCTCTTCTTCTTCTGTTTTCTTTTAAGGAGGGACACTATATATACAACTTGAAATAATATACATTTCGTTTTTAGTCTATCAGTACCTGCCTTTCGTCCTGTTCCTCTAGGCTGTTTCTACTTCTAGTGCAATGTACCATGGTTCGCGCTATGTTATTGATGTGCTAATCGAGGTATCACGTAGCACTAAAGAACTCACTTTCCTTCAATTTAGGCACTCGATTCTTTACGCGGTGCGTTGAAATTTTCAAGGTACATGTGTAACCAATGATGTCAGGAGTGAAGCTGAATGTCGCCGGCCTGATTTGGACATCATGAGAGCTGACACAGGCGATATAAGGTTTTACGACACAGTGATAAGCCCGTTTTATTTTTTAATCCCTCTCTGCCTGCCACAATCCGTCCTGCTTTCCACACCTGTTTTGGGCTTATCAAAAGCGAATGCCACTGGCTTTGCTTATTCGCGCCAGTGTACTCGCATTCATTGAGGCTTTCTTACATTATCAAGCTTTACGGAGAAAGTCATGGCGGTTCATCATGGGAGCTTGCATACTATCGTTAATAAAGTACCACGTTTTTTTTTTTTTTCTCGCAGCAGCAACTGCACAGATTTTCATGAAGCCTGTTCTGTTTGAAAAACGCATTCAAATATTGACACAGGTATCTATCTATCTATCTATCTATCTATCTATCTATCTATCTATCTATCTATCTATCTATCTATCTATCTATCTATCTATCTATCTATCTATCTATCTATCTATCTATCTATCTATCTATCTATCTATCTATCTATCTATCTATCTATCTATCTATCTATCTATCTATCTATCTATCTATCTATCTATCTATCTATCTATCTATCTATCTATCTATCTATCTATCTATCTATCTATCTATCTATCTATCTATCTATCTATATGTACATGCTGTCAATCATCCCTAAGACAAGCAATTGGATGGACTGCTTTTTTTTTAGGAAATATACTAATTCTTTTTTAAAGATTCTATGATAGACACCTATCGTCTTCGCACACGAACTCTACGTCGAGGCGGAAATACTATGCCGCGCCTAAAATTATGCAGAAATGAGAAATTTAAAAAGAACTCGTTAATTAACTTCATAATTATTCATTTGAGGGCAGTTGTTTAATGGAAAAGTCGTCGGACATGGCAGTTCATGGCATACCTATATTTTAAAAATCAAAAATACCTCCCCCCCCCCCTAGAAAAAAAACACTACTAATTTGATATATTAACAACCGATATTCAAGGCCGCGATCAAGTCGACATCGAAACTGAGCGCGCCGGGTGCGTAGGCAACACCGCTACTGTTTTACCTAAGACCTGAACTTCACGTGAAGACGGAGACAGAGAGATGACAAAAAGAAAGGCCGGGAGGTTAACCAGATATTAGCATCTGGTTTGCTACCCAGCACTGGGGAGGGGAAATAGGC
Organism: Rhipicephalus sanguineus; assembly: GCF_013339695.2. Classification (NCBI taxonomy): domain Eukaryota; kingdom Metazoa; phylum Arthropoda; class Arachnida; order Ixodida; family Ixodidae; genus Rhipicephalus; species Rhipicephalus sanguineus. The sequence continues at coordinate 50,884,669 of NC_051181.1, forward strand.
GCTAGAAAGAGGGTCTAACCTTGAAAAAAAGGCGCGTCGCAGCACAATGTGGTCAGGAAAAACGCCAACTCGTCGCGAATGCACAAGTAGACTGCTTATTCTTTGCGTTTGGCGTGTAGCGCTTTTCTCTTTATTTCCTAAACTCTAAATAAGCCAAATAACTCTTCCGCTTGTCTGCGAGAAGCGCCACAGTGGCTGCTCCCTAGTTTTGCGCGTACAGTGGAAAAGACAGTGACTGATGTTTAAGTACCCGACGCGTTTAATGCGCAAACCAGATTCTCGACGACAGACGACCATACTGGCCGCTCTCAATGTATACTGTGAGTGTTTTGTTAGGCACCGTGAAGAGTTTAATTAATCTTTACCGGTCTTACAGTTGCCTTCACCACCATCGCAACCACGTGATGATATCGTACCAATGAAACATTTAGGAAACAGCGACCCATTGATTTTCTAAAAGGTGCCTCAAATTTACAAAATCTCGAAGAGTTTCTTTTGAATTCGACACGAAAAGCAATACCCGAATTCCGTAAACTTCCCTCACGAAGCAATCTGAAATAAACAAATCTCTCTGTCATGCACCACGCTAACATAACCTTAACGAAACTCTTGTAGACATTCCAAGAATCTTACGTAAGATGTAAATTATTATTTCACATTCACCCGCTCGATAGGGTCTGACAGGGGAACTCCACAAAAACATGACGTCTGTTTTCATTGCAGAGTTACTAACTTGGAGCGTCTGCAAGTTTAGTATATATTTCCTGTCAGTCCCGTACACCCTTCGTTGCTCATCGACAGTTTTTCCTCCCTTCATCAAAGAAATATTACATGAACTAGCTCAACGGTTCATACTTCCCGAGAATAGTACTTTTCAACAATAATTTGAATCGCAAAACTAGAGCTGGCCGTGGGCCACGGCTTGCTCTTATAACGTAGTACACACATCTCACCTTTCCAAACGAAACGAGCCTGTTAGCCGAGCCAGGCTGCGTTGCTGCACAGCAACGGAAACAGTACTACGCTGGGCATCAGTTTTCTGCATTCTGAAAATGTCGTTCGCTCTATATACATTATTTTCCCGCTGTTTAAAATGAAACTGACTGCACATTTTATCTTGTTTTGTTACTAGCGACAAATGGTGGTACACACACGAAAGAAATATGCGTTTATTTTCGTTCAAACGACAAAATGAAGCATCGTGCAACAGCTGGTGCTGCTGCTAACCACGCGTCGCGGACTCACTAACAGTCTGCGGCGGGTTTTGGCGCAGGTTGCTCCGGCGCCTGTGACGTAGCTGGGAGCGTCGCGCGCATTTTATGATGTCGCCACGAAATTCGCAGAAAAACACAGCAAGTGGTCGCCCGTATAACTTTCAGCGTGAAATACGCCACAAGGTACAGTTGCGCGAAAGGGGTTACAAACCTCGTACCCAACATCCAATACTCATAACGCATTTTTAATTCGTTTGTAGCCTGACGTTCTAGTCTCATTGGTGATACGGAAACATTATTTCTGTTGCTTGCATCGCGAGCTCGCGAGTTAAGGTATGAGGACGAGTGGAAAAAGAGAATTTTTTTCTAAAATGTCATTTTTGGTTTATTGGTCATGTTAAATTCGCAATTTATCGCCCTTCATTTTGATGCATAAAGTTTATGTCTACGCTGTTTCTTTCAAAAGATACAAGCAAAAACGTTAGACCACCCATCATCTACGAAACCGAAGCTGAATGTGCCAGTTTTGTGTGCGTCATAAGATTAGATTTATATGTAGTATTTTGTTGGTTATTTAACAATCATATCAAGTGCCAACATGTAAAATGCTCTAATAGTATTTTAAACCCATCATTTTTAATCATAAAAGTCATAAACTTCTCACCAGGCGGACGCGCAACGTCGTACATCTCACGGACACGTATGTGAGCCTGTATATCATCAAATTTGCTTTGTGTCTCATTTCAATAATGGCAACACAAGCACATTTGATATTTTGAAGCAAGTTGGCATCGAGCCTGGCCTCCACACTGCAAAAACTTGCTTCACAAGTGATCGGCACCGCATCGCGAAAGCGTCCCATCACGCCACTGATGCTGCAATGCCAGCTAGAAGAAAAAAAATCACGCCATATCCACGAAGAGAATGATGATTGAGGAGCTGGCTCGGAGTAGATCGGGAAAGCCCGTGAATTTTCCGTACAAGTCCTCTACCATCATATGCAAGACGTTACACGCGTTGTTATGTATACAAATATACACAATGTTTTATTAATTTACAATTTCGATGAACTATATACATAATTTACAATTATATACACATTGATGAAGTATATATACAAGAAATATCTAAGAGAGTCTGATTCTCCATTGTCGACACTTGCAGACGCAACGCTCCTAATGTTCTTTCAATTTGAAAACTGCCCTCGAGACGCGCACGACACAGTGGCCCTAAAAATAGCTGTCCGACGCTCGCCTGGCTGTCGACCGCGCTCCCCGCTCGCCCTGTGAAAATTAACGGCCAGGCTAGAGGGAAGACACGACGCGCTTGCGTTCCTCTTCGCGTTCCATGACGCTTTGAATGGATGGATGCAAGTTACGGCGCGGGACTTCGCCCCAGCTTAAGAACCTGGCGAGCCAGCTCCTAAAAAAGGAAGTTGCCACTCGATCAAAGGCACACAAGAGTAAAGTCCAGGATGGAACTAGCTACAAATATCGAGGATTTTAGCGCTCTTGGTCACCTTGTGTAAGCACTGCACCTGTTTCAAATATTTTTTGTTGATTTTCTCAGGAACTTACATTTTTTGGTATTATTCCGTACGCGAACATGCATAAGGTTCGTGCCTAATGAAAGTTTTTCATTAATACTTGGCCCACTTCCTTATCACATTAGTGGGTGTGCAATGAAGCTCAATGAGCAAAATCATGCCACAAGATTTAATATGGCTGTCTGCTATACCAAGGAGCCCCTAGTGCTAGTGCATATTTTTTGGTTATTTAATCACTATAATTTTAATATTAATCGGATCACATTTGTTTTGCTTCATGGCACTGGCCAAAGCTTCCTTTATAACTCTAAAAAGAATTACGGTTTTTTTATTGAGTGGAATTTGAGTTACGGACTGTTCGCGTAAGTAAACCCACTTTTAATGAAATTTTAACGCGATAGCGTTAAAGAGCTCGTTCCGCAGAAATTCCGGCGTCGGCGTCGGTGTCGTTGGTTGTGAGCGAAAAACCATCATCCTATACAAAATAAATAATAAAAATCCTAACTTAGAGTTAGAATCGAATCATGCCGTCTGCGTGGCAAGCAGGTGTTCTACCACAGAGCCACTCCACTGCTTGGAACTGCACTGAAAATAACTTTAATGCTCCACAAACATACGCGTCCTGTGGACAGGTGTCACAGTACGAAATGTAATATCGCAGTAAAAAGGGGCACAAGCGTATATTGCCATCGGGCGTCACACCATGTGAACTGCATAACGAGTTCATGATTATATATGAAGCAGCGCACGACGACAGGCACAAAAGGAACGAAACGGACACCGCTGATGTAGCTTGAACGTCATTGTAGCACGTGGTACACCGTCTTGTTGTATATTAACCATGTTTTTCTGCGAAATAAACTAGTTGAGAGTGCAGCGGTGTCCGTTTCGTTCCTTTTGTGCTTGTCGTCGTGCGCTGCTTCATATATAATCATGAACTATCACCAACTCGCCCAACTTTCGACATTACTGCATAACGAGTTGGTGGTTTAAAACCGGCCGCCCATTACACACATTACTGCACGTATTCGCTTACGAACACGTAGTGGGTGCATCGCAAGTTCGAAAAACTATCACGCGCGTAATTGCTGCTGGTTTAAAGCATGCCACCCATTACAAAGGGCATTCACATTAGTGCGCGCATTCTCTTACACATGCGTAGTGCGTACACTGTTGTCATAAAAGTGCTGTTGAAGAGGGTGGAAACTTTTACCTTTACTATGGGTATGTCGAGTGTGTGTGTGTGTGTGTGTGTGTGTGTGTGTGTGTGTGTGTGTGTGTGTGTGTGTGTGTGTGTGTGTGTGTGTGTGTGTGTGTGTGTGTGTGTGTGTGTGTGTGTGTGTGTGTGTGTGTGTGTGTGTGTGTGTGTGTGTGTGTGTGAGAGAGAGAGAGAGACCGGGCGACTGAACATAATGACAAGCGAAACAGAGCACGATTAGGATGGGGCCGGATATCGCTATCGCGTTCAACTCTTAAAGGGACACTAAAGAGAAACAATGAATTGGTTTAGATTGATAAAGTGTGCTCGGAGAACTCTTGTGTAGTTTATTTCACCACCATAGGTTGAATATTAGAGGAGAAAACCAAGTTCGAAGTTTCATTTTTAAATTTCGCGCCGAACTTTGTAATTCGTGACGTAAAAGATTTCAAAGAGCATTTAACGTATTTTAGCGCCACTGGCTCGACGAAATTTCCACAAACACGTTATGTCAAATCTCTGGCCTCCTCAGAGGACAATGTACTTCGATTTAACCGATTAGGAACTACGTAGGCCCAAGCAGGCGCCGTCAAAAATATGTGACGTCACGGCAAATGGTGCGGGAATTCCAAGGTGGCGTCGCCACCTATATTTTCTTTTTGCGCGTTTTCTCGCTTATTAAGCGTCTTCTCGCAGCAAGCGTGGTGTTTTTGGTATCGTGGAAGACTACTAATGCGAGAAAAATCGTTTTGCTCTTTAGTGTCCCTTTAAAGGCGAAGCTCAAGCGTCCCCCAATTTTTATTTATGAAAAATTAAGAAAAAGTACGACGTGCTTTATAATGCTCACATGCTCCTAAAAAGTGTGCTTTATAATAATATCTGGTGATGATCGCTTTTTTAAAAAAATGTCCGACACTTGGCCTCATAACTTAAGTGAACTCGACTCTCCAGTAAATTCTCTAGATGATTATAAACGATCAAAGATGGCCTGCGTGAACCACCAGGTTCATCTTTCTTTTTCTGTTTTCGTGCCCATCAACTAACAATGTTTCGATATTTTAAAATTATCTTGTTGACATGTAGCACTGTGCGCATAATGAATGTATGCGAGTATTGTTGGCAGCTGAAATATTTGCAATCTTCCTACTAAATATTTCAGAAAGCACGCTGCCCATACCGAATCGTTCTGTATTCTTTAAGTGTAAAATGACTTTTTCCCCTTTAAATGCTAATGAAAAATGTCAGAGTTTCACCGCAAGGGCGAAGCAATGAATGCGACAGCAAAAAATGGTAATGTCATACGAAGAAAGGCTGGCATCTAATTCTTTGGGATCCGCTCTAGCCTAACTCTACAAAACGCTGGTGTAAGAGAATATGGCCGCTCCAGGAAGAGAAACGGATTTCGCACAGTCTCTTCGCGTTGAGAGCACAGCACGTAGAAGGGAATACGAGCCGTCTGCTGATGCCTGCCGAGATAGCACGTGCGCCTGCAGCGATCGCGACCTCACCCTTATAATCAAAGTTCACCTCCTCGACCAACACATCCCTCCACCCCGGGTGCCTTCACGCTCCTTCAAGACGGGAGGAGCATTTCCTCTCTGCTTGAGCAGCAATCGACGGCAAGCCTCACATGCGGGTTGATGTTATCGCATGCGCATTCCGTGCAACAGAGATGGGTCGGCTCGTTTCATCTCTGTTTCAGCCGCGTTCGTCGTCCCCGCTCACGCGTTTTTACCAGCTGGTAGAACGTACGATGCGCGTGGGGATGTTCTCGCTTTGGACTTTATACGGGACATGACGGCGATGGCGACGCCGGCGGCAGAAACCCCTCGAGAGTGTCCATATAATTGCTGTCGCAATAAAAGCTCGACACCATCGGAAGCTACGGGTGCCCTGCCCAGTGGCGTAGCCAGAAATGTTTTTAGGGGGGGGGGGGGAGGGGGCTGGTATGTCAACTTTTTATATATATATATATATATATATATATATATATATATATATATATATATATTGTCACGTGGTCGTGACGTCGACGAAGAAAGCAGTCGGCGTTTGCAGAATGAAACTGTTTATTTGGCCGAACTTGTGGCCGGGAAAATGAGAACTAGAACTACAGCAATACACGCTGTACAATGATAGCGGCGAACAGGGCGTCGTCCGTCGATCAACTGACAAGCGGTCAAGTGCGTCGGTTTTTATACAGGTGCTATGGAACTTTCCAGCGATATCGCTGGTGGCGGCGTTATCTCTCGATAAAGCTGGAACATTCGCGTGCGGCGCGAAATCTTGACAAAACGATCTACTACAATCGAGAAGTCTCTCGAACACTGCTTCGCGGGCAGCGTCGAGCGTTGATAACCGCCCTTGCAGGTCAAACCCAAAAAACATCAAAATAGGACAAGAAGTGGGCGTGGCATTGCCCCCCTCTGAAAAAGCATCGTCCCGATGCTTGTGAAAGAACAAAGAAGAGAAAAAAACACAAGTGCATACATAAATAAATTACAATAACAAAGGTAAAAGTAGCGTCCCCAGATTCGCTAACGTGCAAAAAACGGCTTAAGACGCACGACATGGACGACTTCAGGTCGTGCGCGGCGTCGCTGGGAGTTCGTAATGCCGTCCGGGATGACCTCGTAGTCAAGAGCGCCGAGACGTCGAAGAACCTTGTAGGGTCCGAAGTATCGCCGAAGGAGTTTTTCGCTAAGGCCACGTCGGCGTATCGGCGTCCAGACCCAGACGCGGTCGCCGGGCTGGTATTCCACGAAGCGTCGTCGCAGATTGTAGCGACGGCTATCGGTGTGCTGCTGGGTCTTGATGCGCAGGCGGGCGAGCTGTCGAGCTTCCTCGGCACGTTGTAAGTAAGCGGCGGCGTCGAGGTTTTCTTCGTCGGTGACATTCGGTAGCATGGCGTCCAGTGTCGTCGCCGGGCTCCTTCCGTAGACCAACTTGTACGGCGTCATCTGCGTCGTTTCTTGGACGGCCGTGTTGTAAGCGAAGGTCACGTACGGAAGGACGGCGTCCCACGTCTTGTGCTCAACGTCGACGTACATGGCCAGCATGTCGGCGATGGTCTTATTTAGACGCTCGGTGAGGCCATTGGTCTGCGGGTGGTAGGCGGTGGTGCGGCGGTGGCTCGTCTCGCTGTATTTTAAGATCGCCTGAGTTAGGTCCGCAGTAAAGGCGGTACCTCTGTCTGTGATGAGGACCTCTGGGGCGCCATGACGCAAGATGATGTTCTCCACGAAGAACTTGGCTACCTCGGCGGCACTGCCTTTGGGCAAGGCCTTTGTCTCGGCGTAGCGGGTGAGGTAGTCAGTTGCTACGACGATCCACTTGTTGCCGGAAGTCGACGTCGGGAACGGCCCCAGTAGGTCCATCCCGATTTGCTGGAACGGCCGGTGAGGTGGTTCGATTGGCTGCAGAAGTCCCGCTGGCCTAGTCGGTGGTGTCTTCCGTCGCTGGCAATCTGGGCAAGTCTTAACGTAGTGGGCGACGTCGGCAGGAAGGCGTGGCCAGTAGTATTTTTCCTGTATCCTCGCGAGCGTGCGGGAAAAGCCGAGGTGGCCAGCCGTCGGGTCGTCGTGCAGGGCCTGCAGAACCTCTGGTCGCAGTGCCGAAGGTACAACGATGAGGTAGTCAGCCCGGGCCGGAGAGAAGTTCTTCTTTACGAGGACGTCGTTTTTCAAGAGAAATGACGCCAATCCCCTCCTGAATACTTTTGGAACAACGGCGGTCCTGCCCTTGAGGTATTCCACAAGGCCCCGGAGTTCCGGGTCGGCTTGCTGTCGTTCAGCGAAGTCGTCGGCACTTATGGTTCCCAAGAAGCAGTCATCATCGTGGTCGTCCTGCGGCGGTGCGTCGACGGGGGCACGAGACAAGCAGTCGGCGTCGGAGTGTTTTCTTCCGGACTTGTAAACGACGGTAATGTCGAATTCTTGGAGTCTTAGGCTCCACCGTGCGAGGCGACCTGAAGGGTCCTTCAAGTTGGCTAGCCAACACAAGGCGTGGTGGTCGCTCACAACTTTGAAGGGCCGGCCATAGATGTAGGGGCGAAACTTCGATGTAGCCCAGATGATGGCCAGACACTCCTTTTCTGTGGTGGAATAGTTGATTTCTGCCTTTGATAGCGACCGGCTAGCATAACTGATGACCCTTTCCAATCCGTCGGTCTTCTGCACAAGGACGGCGCCGAGTCCTACGCTGCTTGCGTCGGTGTGGATTTCCGTATCGGCGTGCTCGTCGAAATGCGCAAGTATCGGAGGCGTCTGCAGGCGTCGTTTCAATTCTTGAAATGCCTGAACTTGCGATGTTTCCCACCTGAATTCGACGTCGGCCTTCGTGAGTTGCGTCAGTGGCTCGGCGATCCGTGAAAATTCCTTGACGAAACGTCTGTAATAGGCGCACAAGCCGAGAAAACGGCGTACGGCCTTCTTGTCGGTGGGCGTCGGGAAGTCAGCGATGGCAGCTGTTTTCCGCGGGTCCGGGCGAACACCATCCTTGCTGATCACATGACCCAAGAACAAGAGCTCCTCGTACGCGAAGCGGCACTTTTCAGGCTTCAAAGTGAGTCCGGAGGTCTTGATTGCTTGAAGTACAGCTTCAAGGCGCCGAAGGTGTTCGTCGAAGTTTGAGGAAAACACTACGACGTCGTCCAAGTACACGAGGCACGTCTGCCACTTCAAGCCGGCCAGTACTGTATCCATAACCCGTTGAAAAGTCGCAGGTGCCGAGCAAAGACCAAAAGGCATGACCTTGAACTCAAACAGGCCGTCTGGCGTTATAAAGGCAGTCTTTTCTCGGTCTCTCTCGTCGACTTCTATTTGCCAGTAACCGGTCTTGAGGTCCATCGACGAAAAGTACTTTGCGTTGTGTAATCGATCCAGGGTGTCGTCTATCCGGGGAAGGGGATACACGTCCTTCTTTGTGACTTTGTTCAGGCGACGATAATCGACGCAAAAACGAAGAGTCCCATCCTTCTTCTTCACTAGCACCACGGGGGATGCCCACGGACTCTTCGACGGCTGGATGATGTCGTCGCATAGCATTTCGTCGACCTGTTTCTTCACGGCCTCCCGTTCCCGCGTCGAAACCCGGTAGGGACTCTGACGGTGTGGTCGAGCATTTTCTTCTGTTATAATGCGGTGCTTAGCAAGGGGCGTTTGTCGGACCCGCGATGATGACGAGAAACAGTCCTTGTATTGCAGGAGCAGGGTTTTGAGCTTATCTTGCTTGACCTTCGGAAGGCTCGGGTTGACGTCAAAATCCCGTTCGGGACCTCTATTCGTCGAAGCAGGTTCGACAGCATCGAGAGGGCGAAAGCATCGCTGGCGGCTACACATTCGTCGATGTAGGCAACCGTCGTACCCATGTTGAGGTGCCTATATTCGTGGCTGAAGTTTGTCAGCAGTACCTTTGCTTTACCGTCATGCAGCTCGGCGATACCTCTTGCGACGCAAATTTGACGATTCAGGAGTAGTTGCTGATCGCCGTCGATTACGCATTCAAGGTTCGCAGGTTTTTCGGTGCCAACGGAAATAATGACGCTGGAGCGTGGCGGAACGGTCACCTGCTCTTCTATCACATTCAGTGCATGGTTCCCTGGCGTCGCGTGGGGCGGGAGCGCTTTGTCTGAGGTTAGTGTTATCGACTCAGACCTCAGGTCGATAACGGCGCCGTGGTCACTTAGGAAGTCCATTCCGAGTATCACATCCCTGGAGCAGTCTTGTAGGATTACAAAGCTCGCAGGATAAGTGCGGTTATTGATGGTGACTCTCGCCGTGCAGACACCAATCGGCGTTATCAGGTGGCCTCCAGCTGTCCGGATTTCTGGTCCACTCCAAGCGGTCTTTACTTTCTTCAGCTTGGTGGCGAATGGCCCACTGACGACGGAATAGTCGGCTCCGGTGTCGACGAGAGCTGTGACGCTGTGGCCGTCGATAAGAACATCGAGGTCGCTTGTTCGTCGTCTTGCGTTGCGGTTAGGTCGTGGCGTCGGATCACGGCTTCGTCGATTTGTCCCGCTGTTTCGACGTTGCGTCGTCAGGTTTTCTTCGGGCCGCGAAGTTTCGTTGTGAGGGCTCCGTCCGGTTTGCGTCGTGTTCTGAAGGTCTCGTCGCGTTGTCGTCGTCGGCGGCCGCGGAGGATCTTCGGCAGTTCGTCGTACAGCAACCGCACCTCCATCGGTTGCTGCCCTTAGTTTCCCGGATACGGGCTAGGCGACCGGCCCCGGTTTGGGCCAGTGTACTGCCGGCGGTGCGGTGACATGTAGCGGCCGGGCGACGGTGAGCGGGAAGGTCGTCGTTCTTCCCACTGTGTTCCGGTGAGGTAGTCGTCGATGTCGCGAGGCCGTTCGCCTGGCTGCGGGCGCGGCGCGTTGACGGCGAATCCGCGTAGCCCCATCTGTCGATACTGGCATCGGCGGTATGTGTGGCCGGCTTCCCCGCAGTGATAGCAGAGCGGTCGGTTGTCAGGGGCACGCCAAACGTCGGTCTTTCGGGGGGCGCAGCGTTGTCCTGTCGGCGGGCGGTATGGCGTCGGTGGTGGTGGCGGTGGTGCCTGGCGGCGGAACTGCTGCGGCGACGGGGCGTCTTGACGTGGGCGAGGGGGTGGGGCGTTGCGTCGGGCTGCAGCAGCATAGCTCATTGCTTCTGGCTGAGCCTGCGGTGCTTCGGGAATTCCAAGCGATTGCCGGACTTCCTCGCGGACAACGTCGGCGATTGAATGCACTTGATGCTGCGGCGAAGGTAACAGTTTGCGCAGCTCTTCCCGCACAATCGCTCTGATGGTGTCACGCAGGTCATCAGACTGCAGCGCCTGAACCTCCCCGTAGGTCGTCGTAGGAATGCGGCGGTTGTACTGCCTAGTGCGGATTTCTAGTGCCTTTTCGATTGTGGTGGCCTCGGAAAGGAATTCCGAGACCGTCTTCGGCGGGTTGCGCACAAGTCCGGCGAAGAGTTCTTCCTTCACTCCCCGCATCAGGAAGCGAACTTTCTTTTCTTCGGACATGGCTGGATCGGCATGGCGAAATAGGCGAGTCATTTCTTCGGTGTACAGTCCGACGTTCTCATTGGGGAGCTGTACACGGGTCTCGAGAAGGGTTTCAGCCCTTTCTTTCCGGATGACGCTCGTGAAGGTGTTGAGAAATCCGGTGCGGAAGAGGTCCCATGATGTTAGCGTGGACTCTCGATTCTCGAACCAGGTCCTTGCGCCATCTTCAAGGGCGAAGTAGACATGGCGTAGCTTCTCGTCGCAGTCCCAGTTGTTGAACGTGGAGACCCGGTCGTATGCCTCCAGCCAGCTTTCTGGATCCTCGCATGGTGATCCGCGGAATGTCGGCGGCTCCCTCGGTTGATGCATGACGACCGTTGTAGGCGCCACAGCGGTTGTCATTGTGGCTGTTGTCGTCTTCGTTGTGATCCTGGTCTTGTCCGGTAGGGGTCCGTATTGTGGGGGTAGTCCTTCCAGTCTGCGGCTGGCTCGACTGCCGCTGATGGTGTCGGTGTCTTCTTCGCGACGTGGGCTGGGTTCAAGGCTTGTCGGGGGCGTCCGGAACATGAACGAGCAGCACCTCCACCAGATGTCACGTGGTCGTGACGTCGACGAAGAAAGCAGTCGGCGTTTGCAGAATGAAACTGTTTATTTGGCCGAACTTGTGGCCGGGAAAATGAGAACTAGAACTACAGCAATACACGCTGTACAATGATAGCGGCGAACAGGGCGTCGTCCGTCGATCAACTGACAAGCGGTCAAGTGCGTCGGTTTTTATACAGGTGCTATGGAACTTTCCAGCGATATCGCTGGTGGCGGCGTTATCTCTCGATAAAGCTGGAACATTCGCGTGCGGCGCGAAATCTTGACAAAACGATCTACTACAATCGAGAAGTCTCTCGAACACTGCTTCGCGGGCAGCGTCGAGCGTTGATAACCGCCCTTGCAGGTCAAACCCAAAAAACATCAAAATAGGACAAGAAGTGGGCGTGGCAATATATATATATAATATTACGCCGTGTATGTGCCGGACTAGGAAGACGAAGAAGTGTGTGGTAGTGGAAAAGAAGAAGATCTCTCGGCAGCTTCGTCCTGTGCGGTCTTGCCGTCCAAGCCTTCTGTAAATAAACCCCAAACCCTTACTGTGGACGTAACAGAGTGGTGGAGGTGCGGGGTAAGACAACCAACGACGGAAACGCTACCCTTCGGACTTCGCCGAAGTCGTCGCCTCGCCGGCCTGCCTCCTTCCATGCCCATCATGCCTGACGACACAGACACTCGGGAACCAGCCCCCAGCAGTTCTTGGCCGCATCACAAAGAGCCACGACCCTTCTCCGGGAAGGCTAACGAAGACGTGGACGCATGGCTCAAGCACTACAAGCGGGTAAGCCACTACAACAGATGGGATGCTGCCTCCCAGCTATCTCACGTGGTTTTTTACCTTACCGATGTTGCACTCGTCTGGTACGAGAACCATGAAGACCTACTGACGTCGTGGGAACGCTTTGTTGAGGAGATCACGAAGTGTTTCAGTAACACAGCTGCGAAAAAGAAACTTGCTGAGCAGACTCTTGCACAAAGGGCTCAGTTACCCGGAGAGACATGTACAATGTATACAGAGGAGATTTTGAGGCTCTGCAGGCAAGCAGATGCCAGCATGTCCGAAGAAGACAAGGTGGGACATTTATTGAAAGGCATTGCAGAGGATGTCTACAACTTTCTCATCAGCAAAGAAAGCCTAACTTCAGTGTCAGATGTCATTCGCCACTGTCGGACGTTTGAGACATTGAAGCAGCGCAGAATAACGCCGAAGTTTGGTCGTCTGGCCAATGTCACTACGGTGGCCAGTGTAGAAACTACACCGACTGTTGACCTCGCTACAACCATCCGTCAGATCGTCCGGGAAGAGCTTTGCAAACATGAAAGCATGACGCGTGAAGTGGCCGGCACCTCTCGATGCTATTTCCCGCAAGATGTGGCTACCCCGCAGCATGGGGATTTCGAGGATCCGTCCGAAGCACCTCGACCTCGACTGCGCCGCACCGCGACTGCGCCTCGACTGCGCCGGTCTCCGTCGCCCCGTCGCCACTCCTCGTCACCACATCAGGAAAACTAGACAGCGCGGCCGATGGGGGTGAGGTCGCTGGTGACTTGCTGCAAGAAGAGATACCTCCACCGGTGTTTATGTTTAAGAACAAAGTGCACGTTTTTGTTGATGGTGTAGATACAATGGCCTTGGTGGACACTGGTGCGACCGTGTCGATCATGAGTGCTGCATTCAAAGGTCGGTTGGGACGCAAAGTGATGTTTTTGTGGGAGAAAGCGACAACATTCTGTGGCGTGGGTGGCAACTCATTGTGTCCGATTGGTGTTTGTACTGCGGCAGTGTCGCTGAGTGATCAAGTGTTTGCGACAGAATTCACTATTCTTCCACGGAGCACGCACGACATAATTCTGGGCATTGATTTCCTGCGAATGTGTGGAGCCACTGTTGATTGTAGAAACGGCGAGGTGTTCATAAGTGACACTGTTCCTGATGGACTTGTGGAGAATTCGGGCAGGGAACACGGTGCACTCCGAGTCCACGAAGATACCGTTGTCCCGGCATTCTGTGCTGTATGCGTTCCCGTAATTCCTTCGCCTATTTACGACAACGATACCAGCTTCGACGCGATGGTGGAACCTTTCCATTTAAATTGCATTAACCCTTTCAGTCACGGTGTGTACATATGTACACATCAACTTCGAAGTCGCATCACGCACCGCGTGTTTCTTCAAATGACCTGAAACTTAGTGTGCACATTCGTGCAGGCTTTCTGAGTGGACAACTAGCGCTTATTTAACTTCATTATGCAGTATATTGCTGCAGATTCTCACTTTGCTAGAGACACTACCATGTTCGACGATCGTTCGACGTGCGACGTTCCAGGGCCAACGTCAAGAGTATTTTTTTTCTTCGCTCGAAAAGCATACAACCAAAAAACAAACTGTGCATGCATTTTGGGTCTAATAGCTGATTCCTTTTACGGAAGGATTGAAGCTGACTGATTGCAGAATAATTAGATATTTAATTACACGCTAATTAACATTAATTACTGTAACTCACAAAAAACAACACATTCCTTCATTTTATTTCTTGGAATGTAATACTGAGTGCCTTGAAATCATGTCATGGAAGTTTGATGCATTTGCAGACAGTGCATCATAATTCGTGACTGAAAGGGTTAAGAAGAACGCGTTGGTACCACATTGCATATTTTCAGTAAGGAAAGGGTGTACGGAACTTGGGACCATAAATTGTTCAAATGAACCAGTGCTGCTACCAGGAGGACTTAAGCTCGCTTCATTCAAAGAATACTCGCCGACGACAGTAGCTGTCCTCAGTAACGTTCGACGTGATGACCAAGTGAACGCTTGCTCAGACGATTCGAAAATTTCGCCTATGGTCGACAAGTCACTGCCTCCAGACAAGCGCCGTATACTTCTAGACGTTCTGCTAAAGTACTTGCCGGTTTTCGATTTTTCACAGAGTGACCATGCGCCTTCGATCCCCGCGTCTCGTACACGCCACAGGATAAATACAGGAACAGCACAGCCAATCCGGCAAAAACCGTACCGAGTATCGCCGTCCGAGCGCAAGATAATAGACGATCAAGTGCGTGAAATGCTACAGAAGGGCGTCATCCAAGAATCATCGAGTCCTTGGGCAGCTCCAGTGATTCTTGTGAAAAAGAAGGACGGTACCTGGAGATTCTGTGTCGATTATCGCCGTTTGAATACCGTCACCAAGAGAGATGTTTACCCTCTCCCACGAATTGATGACGCCTTGGACTGTCTACATTCGGCGTCCTACTTTTCGTCTATAGATTTACGCTCCGGCTACTGGCAGATTCCTATGCATCCAATGGACAAGGAAAAAACTGCTTTCATAACCCCGGACAAACTCTATGAATTTAACGTGATGCCGTTTGGGTTATGTAACGCTCCCGCCACATTCGAAAGGTTCATGGATACTATTCTGCGGGGCCTAAAATGGAACATCTGCATGCGTTATCTCGATGACATTGTTATTTTCGGGCGCACATTTCATGAACATAACGAACGAGTGGACGTCGTTCTGGAATGTATTAGAAACGCTGGCCTGGTTCTTAATGCAAAGAAGTGCCGTTTCGGCGAGCGACAAACCTTGGTACTTGGACATCTCGTCAACAAAGATGGCATCAGGCCTGACCCAAACAAGACAGCGGCCGTGAAAGCGTTTAAACCACCTCGCTCAACGAAGGAGCTTCGTAGCTTCTTAGGCCTGTGCTCGTATTTTCGCCGATTTATTCCTGCCTTTGCGGACGTTGCCTTTCCCTTGACCAGCCTGCTTCGTCAAGGTGCTAGTTTTGAATGGACACACGACTGCGAGACTTCCTTCAACCAACTGAAGTTCCTACTCACGTCGCAGCCTATTCTCCGACACTTTGATCCGTCTGCGGCGACTGAAGTTCATACTGACGCCAGCGGAATTGGCATAGGTGCAGTTCTAGTACAGCGCTGCAATGAAAAGGAACACGTCATTGCATATGCCAGTAGAACTTTAAGTAAGCCGGAACGCAATTACACAGTGACTGAGCAAGAATGTCTGGCACTCGTCTTCGCTGTACAGCGATTCCGCTCATACCTGTACGGTCGTCCCTTCCAAGTGGTCACGGATCATCATTCCTTGTGCTGGCTTGTAAGCCTTCGCGATCCATCCGGCCGTCTTGCACGCTGGGCCCTACGCTTGCAAGAGTACGACTTTACGGTATTGTACAAGAGCGGCAGGAAACACGCTGACGCTGATTGCCTTTCGCGGATGCCGCTTGATACGACAGTTTGCGATGCCGACAATTTCGATCACCTCATTGCGTCAGTGACACCACTGGTTCCGGACAAGGCCACATTTGAAATTGAGCAGCGGAAGGACGTCAGTTTGGAGCCGTTATTTGCTGACGCACGAGCATCCACTTCGGAAGGCCGCTTTTGCGTTCGTGAAGGACTGCTTTACAAGAAGACCTTCTCGGCCACGGGCTCCCGCTTCCTGCTGGTGGTTCCAGCTACGCTACGTTCCTCTATTCTGCACGCCATGCACGACGACGCAACTTCGGGTCATATGGGAATGACCCGAACACTCCATCGTACGCAGGAGCGCTTTTACTGGCCACGCATGCGCCAGTCAGTTGAGCAGTACGTGGCCGGTTGTACCCAATGCCAGGCGCACAAATCAATCACGACAGCTCCAGCCGGACTCCTACAGCCTGTGACACCTCCCAGTGCTCCATTTGAGCAAGTTGGCATTGACCTCGTGGGCCCTTTTCCGTGCTCAGCGAAAGGCAACAGATGGATTGTAGTGTGCGCCGATTATCTTACCCGCTACTGCGAGACGGCCGCCCTGCCATCTGCGACTGCTGGGCAAGTCTCCTCCTTCCTTCTGCACTCGATTATACTGCGCCACGGACCTCCTCGCGTCATCATAAGTGACCGCGGACGTCAGTTTACGGCAGACGTTGTCGAGGAACTCCTCCGTATGTGTGGCTCAGAACTTCGACCACGTCGACGAACCTTACAATGGCGTCAACCATAAGACTGACTGGCCTTCATCCGAACTCACACGACC
>NC_051181.1:50901354-50969241 GCF_013339695.2 Rhipicephalus sanguineus
CCGAATGCATCATGAGCATTGGCATGTAACAATCACATACATGACATGCATGTCATGGTTTTCATGTTACCAACAGTTATGTTCTTCAGCAGTAACAGCGTGAAATGCCAATTTGGTGTATATCAATCAAGCGAAACGGCGCGGAAATGCACCATGAGAATTGGCATGTAAACATAACATACATGAGATGCATGTCATGGTTTTCATTTACAACAGTTATGTTCTTCATGCAGTAACAGCGTGAAATGCCAATTTGGTGTATATCAATCTAGCGAAACGGTCGCGAATGCACCATGAGCATGGCATGTAACAATCACATACATGACATGCATGTCATGGTTTTATGTTACCAACAGTTATGTCTTCATGCAGTAACAGCGTGAAATGCCATTTTGGTGTATATCAATCAAGCGAAACGGTCGCGAATGCACATGAGCATGGCATGTAAACAATCACATACATGACATGCATGTCATGGTTTCATGTTACCAACAGTTATGTTCTTCATGCAGTAACAGCGTGAAATGCCAATTTTGGTGTATATCAATCTAGCGAACGGTCGCGAATGCACCATGAGCATGGCATGTAACAATCACATACATGACATGCATGTCATGGTTTTCATGTTACCAACAGTTATGTTCTTATGCAGTAACAGCGTGAAATGCCAATTTGGTGTATATCAATCAGCGAAACGTCGCGAATGCACCATGAGCATGGCATGTAACAATCACATACATGACATGCATGTCATGGTTTTCATGTTACCAACAGTTATGTTCTTCATGCAGTAACAGCGTGAAATGCCAATTTTGGTGTATATCAATCAAGCGAAACGGTCGCGAATGCACCATGAGCATGGCATGTAACAATCACATACATGACATGCATGTCATGGTTTTCATGTTACCAACAGTTATGTTCTTCATGCAGTAACAGCGTGAAATGCCAATTTTGGTGTATATCAATCAAGCGAAACGGTCGCGAATGCACCATGAGCATGGCATGTAACAATCACATACATGACATGCATGTCATGGTTTTCATGTTACCAACAGTTATGTTCTTCATGCAGTAACAGCGTGAAATGCCAATTTGGTGTATATCAATCTAGCGAAACGGTCGCGAATGCACCATGAGCATGGCATGTAACAATCACATACATGACATGCATGTCATGGTTTCATGTTACAACAGTTATGTCTTCATGCAGTAACAGCGTGAAATGCCAATTTTGGTGTATATCAATCAAGCGAAACGGTCGCGAATGCACCATGAGCATGGCATGTAACAATCACATACATGACATGCATGTCATGGTTTCATGTTACCAACAGTTATGTTCTTCATGCAGTAACAGCGTGAAATGCCAATTTTTGGTGTATATCAATCAAGCGAAACGGTCGCGAATGCACATGAGCATGGCATGTAACAATCACATACTGACATGCATGTCATGGTTTTCATGTTACCAACAGTTATGTTCTTCATGCAGTAACAGCGTGAAATGCCAATTTTGGTGTATATCAATCAAGCGAAACGGTCGCGAATGCACCATGAGCATGGCATGTAACAATCACATACATGACATGCATGTCATGGTTTTCATGTTACCACAGTTATGTCTTCATGCAGTAACAGCGTGAAATGCCAATTTGGTGTTATATCAATCTAGCGAAACGGTCGCGAATGCACCATGAGCATGGCATGTAACAATCACATACATGACATGCATGTCATGGTTTTCATGTTACCAACAGTTATGTTCTTCATGCAGTAACAGCGTGAAATGCCAATTTTGGTGTATATCAATCGAGCGAAACGGTCGCGAATGCACCATGAGATGGCATGTAACAATCACATACATGACATGCATGTCATGGTTTTCATGTTACAACAGTTATGTTTTCATGCAGTAACAGCGTGAAATGCCAATTTTGGTGTATATCAATCTAGCGAAACGGTCGCGAAGCGCCATGAGCATGGCATGTAACAATCACATACATGACATGCATGTCATGGGTTTTCTGTTACCAACAGTTATGTTTTCATGCAGTAACAGCGTGAAATGCCAATTTTGGTGTATATCAATCTAGCGAAACGGCGCGAATGCACCATGCGCATGGCATGTAACATCCATACATGACATGCATGTCATGGTTTTCATGTTACAACAGTTATGTTCTTCATGCAGTAACAGCGTGAAATGCCAATTTTGGTGTATATCAATCAAGCGAAAACGGTCGCGAATTGCACCTATGAGCATGGCATGTAACAATCACATACATGACATGCATGTCATGGTTTTCATGTTACCAACAGTTATGTTCTTCATGCAGTAACAGCGTGAAATGCCAATTTTGGTGTATATCAATCTAGCGAAACGGTCGCGAAGTCACCATGAGCATGGCCATGTAACAATCACATACAGACATGCATGTCATGGTTTTTCATGTTACAACAGTATGTTCTTCATGCAGTAACAGATCGTGAAATGCCAATTTTGGTGTATATCAATCTAGCGAAACGGCCGCGTGCGCCATGAGCATGGCATGTAACACATCACATACATGACATGCATGTCATGGTTTCATGTTACCAACAGTTATGTTCTTCATGCAGTAACAGCGTGAAATGCCAATTTTGGTGTGTATCAATCAAGCGAAACGGCCGCGAATGTGCACCATGAGCATGGCATGTAACAGCACATCACATACATGACATGCATGTCATGGTTTTCATGTTACCAACAGTTATGTTCTTCATGCAGTAACAGCGTGAATGCCAATTTTGGTGTATATCAATCTAGCGAAACGGCCGCGAATGCGCCATGAGCATGGCATGTAACAATCACATACATGACATGCATGTCATGGTTTTCATGTTACCAACAGTTATGTTCTTCATGCAGTAACAGCGTGAAATGCCAATTTTGGGTGTATCAATCAAGCGAAACGGCCGCGAATGCACCATGAGCATGGCATGTAACAATCACATACATGACATGCATGTCATGGTTTTCATGTTACCAACAGTTATGTTCTTCATGCAGTAACAGCGAGAAATGCCAATTTTGGTGTATATCAATCTAGCGAAACGGCCGCGAGTGCGCCATGAGCATGGCATGTACACATCACATACATGACATGCATGTCATGGTTTCCATGTTACCAACAGTTATGTTCTTCATGCAGTAACAGCGTGAAATGCCAATTTTGGTGTATATCAATCTAGCGAAACGGCCGCGAGTGCGCCATGAGCGTGGCATGTAAATGATCTCGTACATGACATGCATGTATAATTTTCATGTTACCACGTGTCAGTTATGTTTGTCATACAGAAATGTCTCGTCATACGAGTTTTAGTATATTTCATTCATTTAAACGGCCGCGAGCGGCCCGAGATCATGTCATGTAAATCATGGTGCACATGACATGCGTGTCATGATTTGCACGTTAGACCTGTCATTATGTTCGTCATGAACTCCTGTCACACCATACCAATTTTGGTATTATTAAATTAACGGAACGACCGCAAGAGCCCCAAGGCCGTGGAATGTAAATCATGCTGTTCATGACATGCGTGTCATGATTTTCTGTTATGACTTGTCATTTATGTTCGTAATACGATCACGTTATCCCATACCAACTATGGTATACATCCGATTAACGAAACGGCCAGGAGAGCACAAAGTCGTAGCCGGCTTACATAGATAGATAGATAGATAGATAGATAGATAGATAGATAGATAGATAGATAGATAGATAGATAGATAGATAGATAGATAGATAGATAGATAGATAGATAGATAGATAGATAGATAGATAGATAGATAGATAGATAGATAGATAGATAGATAGATAGATAGATAGATAGATACGCTCAAAGTCGCAGAAGTTCGCTAAGAAATGCTTCGCATTTAAAAAACAGAGGGTGAGGTGGGGGAGATTAATTGGAGACAGAATTCAGACGAAGATGTGGCGGACGCCATACCTGCCACATTTGTGTTCCGCCAGTGCAAGGATATTGCGACGCGATGAATGACTTTGGGAGGACAGCGTAGTAGAGATTTCGCTCTAAAAGTTTTTGACGAATAGTGAAAAACCAATGACCAACGTTATGCCGTATTGAAAATAGTTTATTCTGTTTTCTTTCTGTTTTTTTTTTGTTTGACGTACTCGTGCCTAAGTGGGCATTACGCGATGGATCACTTACGCGTCATTTGTTGCGTCGTGTTACGAGCAGGTGCTGTGAGCATGACCCATAAATTTTGACCAATCATTAACAGCTAACGACCCATACGGAAGGAAACAATGCAGGGTAGTTTAACGTTTTAATCGTCCACATTCTTGTTTTCAAAGAAAAGATTTGAGCTTACACAGTTTACGTAGGCGTATTTACTTGGAGGAGCCGGAGGGGAAAAGTAAAGGGCACTTCACCGCTCCCCCCCCCCCCCCCCTGGCCAGGCTAGGAAAAGTAGGAAGGCAAGGAACGACATCTAGTATATAAATTCGTAGTCATTCATAATCTAATCGACCGAACTTGGTCTTCTTCTTTCAGAAAGACTTCAAACTGCAGGGCTCTTAAAGTAAAAAAAATGGCACTCGGGTTATTTTGAAGACTTCAGCGAAGTACCTTGCTTTGTATTGTTTGTTTTGTTTGTTTAATAAGTGAGAATTTAAGGTACTATATATCTACGGTGTCAAAGCAGGTTCTTCATATTCATCGTATTTACAACGCCAAACTGAGACTGTGAAGTTTGCAGATGGAATGCTCAGATGAAGAACAAGTTAAATGTGGCTGTACTTTCTAAAATTGACGGTAATTTTTTCCGTATTGTTATTAAACACTGCTGTGTGGTCGCGGGTACAGGGCGGCCCAGCCTGCACAATCTGTGCGTGCAGCTTCATCAGTGATTTCAGACAGGTTTAAAAAGATCACCTCTCTGTATATAAAAATCACATGAAATTGAGAGCAATGTAGTTCTCTCTCTCCCTATATATATATATCTATATATATATATATTATATAATATATATATATATATATATATATATATATATATATATATATATATATATATATAGCAAGCTTTGGCATCGTTCTGCAGGTTTGCTTTGGTTTTTGTCACATTATTGGGTGATATATATTTAAGCCGTTATATATAACTGGCACTTAATACATGCTTTGCAATTGCAACCGTGAAGTAACCACCTTCTGACTTTGGGCGATTTTCTAGCCGCGTTCGCGCAGCAGGTTTTACACGCCTGTCAAGTCGATATCATAAAAAGAGACTGCAAGCATGACGCGAGAGTCGAAAAAAACGAGGCGAGCAGTTCATCTTGCTTCACAGTGGTTAAAGCTCAGCTAGCTACCTCGCGTCTTAATCGGCGGGTGATTCTCCAGCGGCACGGAGGACTTGACTCTAACCTTCTCAGGAAACAGTGCCATGGCCGTATAATTTCCTTTTTTATTTCGCACGCCGCAAACGTTGTTCACGAAAGTGCACGGCTGCTACCTGCTAGCATGCCATATCAAAACAACAATCATATGATTCGTAGTCCACACCGCAGAACATTGATAGCGTGCACGGCTTCATTTCGGAGTGCATGTGGACCATTACTCATCTTTAACATGACAGAATGAGACTTACCTCGAGGTATACGTCCTACACGGTGTAATCGCGACTTGAGAAATGCATTTCGCTTTGAGTCGGGCGTCGTTGTCGTCGACCGTCTGCTCATCACCGTAAACGTGATTGACGAGCCTTTCTCCTTTTAACAAGTTCGCCTTTCGGAAGTGCCAGTCAAGCTTGAAGATCTTTTGAAGCCGCACTACAGGCGGTACATTGTGAGGCGGCGCAAGTGCACCGCGAGAGCTCCGCGTGCATTGGAGAGAAGGGAAAGAGAAGGGAAGGGCCGCACCGCGAGAGCGGCAGCGCATTGGAGAGAAGGGGAAACGCGCGTTGTTTGCCCCCAATTTCTATTTTAAGCCAGAGATGGCACTGCCTGTCAAGAGCAGCAGCGCCACTAAGCGATGCTTTCGCCTTCATCGTGGAAGCCAATTGAAACGCGCTTCACGAGAGTCGAGTGACTCCCGCAAAAATGCCAACTCTCTTTTTCCGCTGCTACCTTCTAAAAGGAGTCAAATGGATACTCGAAGAGAGTCACGGTGCCGTCACCCTCTTTTGACACTTTTTCTTCTTAGAGTGTATCGTATTTTCTTGTCTCCTCGTATGCCGCTTCTTTTAAATAACTTTCAAACTTTACCATCAAGCTCAATTTTCAATTCTAACGACAGCTCCGCCTAAACAATACCCACCACGCATACGATCTGCATATTTTTATGCACTACTCGAGACACAAACAATAGCACGCGCGCATGCTCTTAAAAAAAAGAAAACTCCATCGCGTCTCACTAAATATATGCTGAATAAATTTATCTTTTTTTTCTTGTGTTTTTGACATTAGCCTAAGGCAAACGAATATACTAACCGGTTCAAACCGGTGTATATTCACCGAAGCGAGAGGAGGAACGAGAAGAATCTTGGTTTTCGACACAACTGAAGAAACAGTCCTCACGCGAATTGGTCTTACTTCTTTCGGAATCGGGCTCTTGTCAACTGAGTAAGGAATTTACTCATTCTTGTTATGTGCCAGATTGTGTGCGCGCGCGTGCGTTGCGTATGTGCGTGTGCAAGTGTGTGTGTGTGTGTGTGTGTGTGTGTGTGTGTGTGTGTGTGTGTGTGTGTGTGTGTGTGTGTGTGTGTGTGTGTGTGTGTGTGTGTGTGTGTGTGTGTGTGTGTGTGTGTGTGTGTGTGTGTGTGTGTGTGTGTGTGTGTGCGAGCCAGGCCCGTAGCCAGGAACTTTTTTCGGGGGGGGGGGGGGAGGGCACTTGCTGAAAACCCTGACTTTTGAGGAAAAAACACCTATTTTTATTATTTATTCTTTGTAAAAACGCCTACTTCACCAAAATTTCGGGAGTGGGGGGGCGGGCCCCTAGGCCCCCCTTTGGCTACGGGCCTGGTGCGAGCATACCGATAAAATTACTTAATTTTTTCATTGCCATAAATACATTATTAAGACAAGAGTTAAAGTTGGGACAAAAAATAACACTACGACTACGACTCAAGTCTCGGAACAGCCGATAGCAAACTTTTACAGCTTACCCGAAGGACGCGGGTTAGATCCCGGGCGCGACGGTCACCTTTCGCTGGAGGCGAAATGCTAGAGTCCCGTGTACTGTACGATGTCAGTGCACGAAGCAGAATTCGTGGACAAAATTATCCATAGCCATCCGCTATGGCGTCTCGCAAGGACCACAAGGACTGAGTCGCTTTGTGGCGTTAGACCTCACAGACCAGTCAATCATCAGCCATGGATGTTGTGAGTGGTGGCGCTCGCTCACACTCCCATATAGCTCTTGCACACGTCAAACAAAGTGATGGACAGAAAAACGGCGCCCTGAAGGTAGCTCAATTGTGAGAGCATCCCACACAAATTGCGAAGATGTCCATGGGTTCATCTCCCACTTGCGGCGCTTTGTCTATTTTTGCCATTTTGATAGCATTTGTCAATAATTTTGTTGTTTAAGAAAGTAAAATTCTATTGTCTCATTATATTATGGTAACAGAAATGGAGTGTTCTACTTAGTTGCTATCTATCTATCTATCTATCTATCTATCTATCTATCTATCTATCTATCTATCTATCTATCTATCTATCTATCTATCTATCTATCTATCTATCTATCTATCTATCTATCTATCTATGAACATGCCGAATTCATCAGTCTTCAAACTGTAGCAGAAGCTTTCTTAATTGTAACCAGGGGACTGCTTTTCAAAAATAGTTATGAGTTTGTGATGTTTATGATAATGCAGTGTGAGCATATGATAGCATCCCTAAGCAGGTAATTGTTGCATAAAAGTGTAGGCTTAAGAAGAGCATGCACTGGCAAAAAGAAGGAGGTGCACATTCGCGCCAGCAAGGCCGGGACGTTTGTGTTTACAGTGTTATTTCCGCTTTTCCGACTTACCTTGCTTGTATACTTTCCATTGTTTCGCGCGAAAATAATAAAAAAGAAAGAACAGATACATCTGCAGAAAAAACAACATAGTCCTTTTTCATGTGTGCCCTTCTCGAAAGATTTTTCTTAAGCGGGGTTTTTCCAGCTGCTACACACTTGTTTTTTAGCAAGTCAACAGCCTATTTAACACGGCGGATGCCGAAGCGCGTTATGAAAGGCCTGTATATATGTATATACGTATGCAGAAATGAATATCAGTGGATCTGGGGCAATGTGCAACTGATGAAGAAGATGACAGGCTTCCAAAACACAACTTTACTAACGTTTCCACAGGTGTTCCTGCCTTATTCAGAGTGACGTCGAAACGATATCGCCATATATTGTATGTCCACGTCCATATATATGTATATATTATACATACACAGTAGAACCCCGCTGTTACGTCGCAAGTGCAGGACCGTTCCCTTATGATACGTGGCGAAGTGCGCTCAGAGTCGGCCGAGCGACCACAGAAAAGAGCGGCCATGTTGACTTTTCACGCAGCTTGGCCTGGGTTGACCGTAAGATTAGCATGAGTGGCGCGAACGACCGCATAATGCACTTTCAGTTGCCGCGAACAAAAGTATAGCCTTCGAGATTCGTATTGCAAAGATGGTGTGCATGACGTCATTGGTTTAGGCTTGTTTTAGCGCTCGCTAAAGTAAGGGCTTCGAGATTGGCCTTTGTTCCGCCGTCGCATTGGCGTGGACTCGTGACGATGGTCGTGTTGCGTGTGCTTAAAAGAATCGCATGCGTTGATTACATTTCTGTGGATGAAATCGTTCTCAGCTCCGCAGTTCTATCCGACGGCTAGATCGTGGCTGAGAGCGCCAGTGCGCGCACCAGTGACGAAATTTAGGAGTTAGGGGAACAGGGGTCACTTTCTTCGACGATTTCTTTCGCGAGGCGTTCGACCATTTACGACGAGCCACGTTGGTCCGACACTACGCCAACAGTGGCGTACATTATCGCTCGGAGTCGCCGACACATCCGGCGGGAATCTCGCGAAGGTATCGCCGAAAGTGATCGCTTGCCAGGTGTCGGCCGTGGTGGCACCATATTTACTAAAAGGATATGTCACCGCAGGTGCTCGAAAAACTTATCGTGCTGCTCGGGCATGAGTAAACGCACCAGGCAACGTTGCACGTTTTTTTTTTTTTCAAGCGTAAGCATTGAAGTAAAGTTCTGTACCACTAAGTATTTTGTCGTTTTCCCTGTTTCTCGGCTCTTGCATTTACTGGTTATTAGGTTTATTTCTTACGGTCCCTTCAAAAACTGGTTAACGTTTCGGCCGTGGCCGAAATGTTAACCAGTAAAACCAGTTATCCGGTTAACCAGGGAAATAGTAACCATGCCACGGCTTTCGTGCTACGGCTGAAACGTTAATCAGTAAAAATATCCAATTTTCGTAGGTGGGCTACTTCATTTCTTGACTATATATTGTTCATTGTACAGGGATTCAGGGCTTCACGCTCTTTGATGGACGTGCATCAAACACGCTGCTGACGCATCCGTCATCGAGCGTGAAGCCCTGCACAATGCGGTGGTGAACGAACGCAGCCGTGTATCAACTAAAAAACGCTTGTAAGGGCTGGATTAGTTTCATATTCATATTCGGTGTGTTTCGAGCGCTGTTCTTTTTTCTCGGAAAAAACAACCAGACAGATTTCAGCAATAAATAAGTGCTTGATTCTGGGGTTATTTGAGGTGAAGTACGACACAAAGTTAATGTTTTACCTATTCGAGCATGAGGGAAAAAGTTGGCTCATTGAAGGTAATTTAATTAGCGCTTAGTAATGAAACAACAACAAAAAAACAGGTTGTATGTGCACACGACTACCACTGATAAAGAACAGGTAGAACTTTCCTAGAGCGCACGTTTTTTTTTTTAAATCTTGATCGAAGTTAGCTGGGACAGCCTGTACAGTAAAATACCAGTTGAACGAACGTCAGTTATACCAACTCTTCAGTTGTACGAACTTTTTTTTAATCCCCCGCCGAAGCGCCATTGCACCCACCCAATGCTAATGCGTTTCAGTTTAACGAGATTAGCGCAGAGCGCATTTCACTTCTACGAACATATTTTGTGACACCATTCAATGCATGCCTCACCCGTCGTATTGATCAGAAATTGTCTGAAAGACTGGGTACAACAAACAGCGCTTTGCGTTTTGAGGACTATGTCACCTGTGACTCTCGCGTTGAGACATGCGCCACTCTGTCTATACAAGAGATTGTAGCGAGCGTTCTACCTCAGGAAGGAGGAGAGGAGGACGAAGAAGTGACGCTGGTAGAGGAATGCGCCAAGAATTTCAGCTAAAGAAGCACTGATGGACTTGGAAAAAAAGTGAAGCCCTTCGCTGCCCAGCAGAGTGTTATGCCGGAGAAGGTTTATGACACAGTGAATAAATTCATGACCACTGTAGTCCTAGGTGCACATGTGCAGCAAAAGATTACTAAATTTTTCAAAACATGCTAAATAAGCAGACATTCATATTCAAATAAGCAGCATTGCAAATAAATGGGTTCGAGTTTCATTTCAACAGCTGATTTTTTCGTTAGCTCCTGATAACAGGTTGCAACATAGCTATTTCAGTTCAGCGAAGTTTCGCTATATATGTATATACGTTTCGGCCCGGGTCCTGCCTACATGAGCATACAATGTATGGCGACAGTGCAGTTAATATACATGCGCATATCAAGCGGATCGAAAACATGGTAACAAGACATATGTGATTGAAAGGAAAATGCGCGCGTCTTATTCGACAGCAATGCTGATACACTGATGACGCTCACAAGGACTTATCTATGTGCACAAATGTTCCACTGATCTGAAAGTATTGTGCGCCGTCGAATTCAAAGTTGTTGATTTCTAACATGAGCTTAAGTGAAGTCGCCAATGCGTTGATGTCAATCGATTTCCCAATCGACATTCCTTCGTAAGATTTGACGACTGCCCCGATACCATCAACGCGCGGAATGTTGTGCATAGGAATGCTACATCGCCACCAATATTGAGCCTTTGGGAATAGTAATGTCAAGTATAGCTTGCTGAGAATTCCATTCCCAGCGGATATGCCTCCTAGATCACCGGCAACAATTCGTCAGTAGCAATATATGTGCAATAAGGTAATAACTACGAATACTAATTCGTGAATATTAGTTAATTAGCTATCAAACAGATTGCTTTCAACATTTCATGGACACCCGCCTCATAAGAAATTCAATTTTGCTTTTAGTGTTAGTTTTAACTGGGAAACACTTTATGACAGCTATATTAGAGGTATCTATAGCCAGGCATCAACGTGTACTCGAGCGCTTAATGAATGTTCTGGTTACGATAACTCCATGCACGAGGCCCACAAAGAGCATCGTTTGATCAGGTGCCGTAGCCTCGAAAGTAAGCGCGGTGTGCTTGGCACTACGATAACTACATTCAAGAAGGATATCATTATTGTCACGGTATCATTGTTAAACGACAGCAACGACGAGGCAGATGTTATTTTAGATGCATAGAACATTTCTTTGCCCCACCTTCAGCAGGTACCGAGCCCGTGATCTAGGCGCGAGTAACGTGAGCGCCGCACATTGAAAGTTCGGATACTGTGGGCCATAGGTCGGCAAAAAAATGTGGAGCTCACTCAGACTTACTCATGAAATATAGTGTTTTCTTAGAGCTCACTCGGACTCAGACTCACCAAAATTTTCCTCAACTGGACTCACTAGTACTCAGACTCACTGAAAGTTTTCTCAGCCGGACTCACTCGGACTCAAATTCGCCAAAATATTACTCGCTCGGACTCGCTGAGACTGAGACTCGCGGCTCTATCTGGGTCTGAGTGAGTCTGAGTGAGTCGACTCATGAGCCCATCAGCGTATAATTGGCTTTTTTGACACTGCATTCCGTGCTCTTTAACACCAATGTCTCACATATTTGGTGCTCTACTTGGCACCTTTTGATATCGAACCGTCAAATATGAGTTATCAGTGGTTGCAATCCAGTAAGGATGTTTTTATTTAAAGTGGTGACTCATACGAGAT
Organism: Rhipicephalus sanguineus; assembly: GCF_013339695.2. NCBI lineage: Eukaryota > Metazoa > Arthropoda > Arachnida > Ixodida > Ixodidae > Rhipicephalus > Rhipicephalus sanguineus. The sequence goes on from NC_051181.1 coordinate 50,913,463, forward strand.
ATTTTTATCAAGAACTTCCTGTGAAAAAGTTTGCAGAGGCGGGGGGGGGGTCAACCTGCCCCCCCCCCTCCTTCTACGTAACTCACGCCTCTGATTAATAAATATAGAGCTGGCGTATAAATGCTAGTGCTTTGAAGTGACTGTGAGTCAGCGGGAGTATAAACGTGAGCCGACATAAGGTTGATAGTAATGCTGAAGTTGTGTAGATAGAACCATAGGTCGGCAAAGAAGTGTGGAGCTCACTCAGACTCACTCAAGAAATATATCTGCGCTTGGGGCTCACTCGGACTCAGACTCATCAAAACTTCCCTCTACCGGACTCACTAAAATTTTTCGCACGCTGTTCTCGCACGCTTTCACTTGCACACAGAACATGCGACGCGCGGGACGGTGTCGATGCCCTCGGACATTATGCGGAACGTCACGGCGACGGCTAAAATTTGCCTGGAGTGTCCATGTAATTGCTGTCGCAATAAAATGTTAAATATGTTCCGGATTTTGAACTCTGAACATATTCTAGTATCTAAGCGCAATACTCTAACCACTACACCCAGGTGTATGCTTCGTGTGCAAGATATATATATATATATATATATATATATATATATATATATATATATATATATATATATATATATATATATATATATATATATATATATATATATATATATTGTGAGATACCAGCCATCCAGCAGTGCCCGTCTCCCGTGTCTCCGGACAGATGGCAGCACTCATCCGATCCGCCTAGCGTTTCCTGCTCGACTCACCAGGAAGCGCCCAGTGTCAGTCGCGGGTAGAGTTACTGTATATGCTACAGTAACTCTAGTCGCGGGTGTCGCGTGTGAGACGCTAGCAGAGTCAGCCATGGACCGCCCGCGTTGCTAGTGTGATGCGTTGTGCTGGTGTTCTTGTGTGAGTGTCGCCCTGTTTGGCCGCTGAGTTTCATTTTTACCGTGTTAATAAACATGTAGTCACAAGAGACAGTGCCCGTTCCTCTTCAATATTCCGCCTACGAGCCTCACATCTGGCGCAGTCGACGGCGAGCCTCTGCAACTGTCTCGTCCAGCCCGCCTTCGCCCGAAGATGTTCGACTTCAGCCCCAAAGCCATTAGCAAGTAAGCGGAACCTTCGAAGCCGTGTCACAGCGCCACGAAAAGCCTTTTAAGCCTTTGCACCGCTGCACCGTTCGCAAAAGCCAAGCCTAAAACGCCGTTCGAACTTCTGCAACGCAGCTAGGCCTACTCAGCCTGCAACGTAGTTCGAGCGTTTCTGACGGAGCTAAGCCTACTTCGGCATTCGACTCCAGCCACAGTTACCATGCCCGGAATCCTCTGGCACGAATTGGACACGGCGACAATGTCCCGCCTCAGCGTCGAGCTTCTCCGCGAAGAGCTCGAAAGACGAGGCCTGGAAACGACCGGCACGAAAGACGAGCTTGTGCAGCGCCTACACAAGGACATCCAAGAAAGCCGTGACTCGACTCCGACGCCTGCCCAAACGCCGCCGGCGGCTAACTTTTCCTTGGATGCCGCTACTGTTCAAGCGCTCGCGGCGTTGATGCAGCAGTTGCCCCGGCCTTCAACAGTTGTCACGACATTGCCCGACCTTTCGGCGTCGATTCCGAGCTTCGACGAGTCTCCGCGACAAAGCGTCAACGCATGGCTTGACGAGGTGCGTCGAGTGCAAAAACTCGCCTCTTGGGATGACGCCACTACCCGCCTCATCGCGGCTAGCAAATTGAAGGGCACAGCTCGGAATTGGCATTTGACGTTTGGCCACCAGCATGTGACATGGCAGGAGTGGAGCAACGCGCTCAAGAGCACATTCTCATCAGAGCTCTCCCTCATAGAGTGGCAGGAGCGCGTCCTGAAGGTTAAACAGCACGCCGATGAGAACCTCCGCCAATACGCCTTCGCCAAATTGCGTCTGGTGGAACAGTGCCCTGTCAATCTGTCCGAGGGGCAGAAGATCGACTACCTGCTTCAAGGCTTGCGTGAGCAGCACGTTATCGCCGCAATCGCTGCTAGCCAGCCCTCTACAGTCAGCGATTTTATGGCGACGTGCGTCAGTCTGGACAAATGCGCCCAACACGCCCAAATGCAGCCCTATTCCAGACCGTTGCCTGCCGAGCCCCAGCGTGAGGCGCATCAGTCTTACTCGTCAAGGTCGCCAGCACCCACCATTCCAGCCCAGCCACCTCGGAACTCCAGGCCTCAGCCAACCACTCCTACGCCTTCACGCCCACGACAGCGCATAGCAGACATGCCCGTCCATGAGCAGGAAGCCAAGTACGCTGCCATTACCGCTCAGTATGGTGCACCTGCATACCGCAGTGGTCAGGACCTCAGCACGGCAACGTGCTTCAATTGCCGACAGTTAGGTCACCTGGCTGCCAGGTGCCCTTCACCCCGAGCTACACGTCAGCGACTCCCAGACAACACGCATCCCCATGCCACGGCCATGTCTTGCCTAGAGGGATCACTCGTGCAGTGCGCCGTCATTGAAGCTCATGTAGCAGGTGTTGGAACTGTCGACGCCTTCCCAGACAGTGGCTCTAAGATCACCATATTGACCGAAGACCTTGTCCCGTCATCTGCCTTGACACCTTGGAAAAAGCCACCTCTCTCTGTCGTGGGAGGAGGTACAGTTATGCCAGCAGGTACGCTGTCGACTTCCATTTCACTTGGCCCCATATCTGCAGTTGTGGATGTGACAGTGCTTCCCCGTAACCCCCTACCTCTGATCCTCGGGGAAGACTGGTTTCAAGCTGCACAGGCAGAACTCATCGTGAAGCCACCAAAGCCCACGGAAATTCACCACCCAAGCACGAATACAGCGCTCTTCTGTCATCAGAAACTCTTCCCAAGAATGGCCAATGCCGTATTTCTCCACAGCCAGCCCTTGTTGGCTTCAACTCAGTTCACTACTGGAGGACTACAGCTTGAACCCCTTCCTGATAACAACCAACCGCCATGGCTATCCCTGGCATGCCATGAAACGCTATTTGAGAATGGAGTCAAAAACAAGACAGTGGAGTTGCACCACTGTTCAGCCAGCTCAACAAAAGACGAGACAACTACCCTACTACGTGAAGCACAAATTGGTAAACAACTCTCCAGCGAAGAGTCGGCTGTCATCCAGGAAGTCCTTGAGAAACATATCAAACTCTTCGCTACCGACGACAATGACCTGGGTCTTTTTGAAGGAGCTGAACATTCCATTGATCTGGTGCCTGGAGCAGTCCCGTATAGCCGACAACCATACCGTTATGCTGCTGATGATAGAGCATTCATTGAGCAACAAACCAATGAGCTCTTAAAAAAAGGTATCATCAAGCCATCTTCTAGCCCATGGGCCTTTCCTGCAGTTGTCGTTTCAAGAGGTACCAAAAAGCGCCTCTGCGTAAACTACATTCCTCTCAATAAGCAGACTACCTGCGTTGCCCAGCCGCTACCTCGTGCTGAGGATATTACGGATGACATTGCTGGATGTTCCCTTTTCGGATCCTTAGACCTGAAATTTGCCTACTGGCAAATTCGAGTTCGGAAAGAAGACCAGCCTAAGACATCGTTCATAACCCACAATGGCACCTTTCAGTGGACTCGGATGCCATTTGGTCTAAAGAACGCCCCTGCAACATTTCAGAAAGCCATGCAAGCCATCTTTCAACTGCTGAAGCCACGCCATGCGAAATGTGGAGTTCGTGTATATCTTGGCGATATCCTTCTCTTTGCCAGCAACTTCCTTGAGTTTGTGGATTTGCTTCAGGAAGTTCTTAGTCTTCTCCTCAAAAGTGGCTTCAAGGTCACGCTCGCCAAATGCCAGATTGCAGTGCCATCCTTGACATTCCTGGGATATGTACTCTCTCAGGAAGGCAAGCAACCTAACCCAGCAAAAGTTGAAGCAATTTTGAAAATGCCTGTGCCAACGAATGCTAAGTCAGTGCTATCCTGGCTACAGACAGCAAACTTTTACAGAAGATTTATACCCAACTTTGCCAAGGTTTCAGCACCTCTTCAAGCGATTGTCAGAAGTGGGACTTTCGAGTGGACTCCAGCTTGTGATTCGGCCTTCGAGGCCCTCCGAAAAGCATTAACTTTCGCCCCTATACTTGGTCATTTTGACCCTTCGGCCCCAACTACAGTAACAACTGATGCCTCTGCCGTCGCATTAGGTGCTGTGCTATCTCAGCGCCAAGGAGCTAATGAAGTTGTCATCGAATATGCCAGCAGAGCACTCTCGGCTCCTGAAAAGAATTTGCACAGCAATGTTTGGGAATGTTTGGCAGTTCATTGGGCCATCTGTTTGAAGTTTCGTCCATACCTCATAAAAAGGAAGTTTTGCCTCCTGACGGATAATTGGACTGTGGCTTGCCTTACCACAAATATTAAACCCTCCCGCCGGTTTACTGGCATGCTGATGGACCTCGTTGAATTCGACTTTACAGTTCAACACAAGCCAGGGAAACAGAATGTTGTTGCCGACATGTTGTCCCGCCTTTCGTGCGCCACATTCGATTCCACGACAACGCTACGTCAACTTCAAAACGATCAAGAGTGCTCATCCATACGACACCAGCTGTTAACTAATAGCGAAAGAGGTACCGACTTCCTCTTTGTGGATAACATCCTGTATCATTGCACACCGTGCGGCTTGAACGCCATTGTTGTACCCTCTAAGCTACGCCAATCAATTCTTGAAATGGCTCATGACAACAATGGCCACATGGATGCAAAGCGTACCCTCAAGAAGTTACAAGATCGCTATTGGTGGCCGCACATGACCACTACTGTGACTCAATATGTGCAAGGTTGTCAAATTTGTCAAGCCTACAACCGCCCTACGACGAGAAACGTAGGAAAAATGTGCTTTATGCCCACGACTGAAGTTCCATTTACTGCCATTGCAATGGACCACATTGCCATGCCTCTCGGCGACTACAGCAAGCACATATCCTGAACGTAATCGACTTTGCTACCCACTTTATAGTCCCTGGTGCCGTGTCCACAACCAACACAAAGGAAGTAATTCAACACTTGTATTCTGTATTTTATCGCTATGGCGTCCCTGACGACTGTCTGTCAGATCATGACCGTGCCTTCGATTCCCATGAATTTAAGCGATTTCTGAGGCTTCATGGCATTCAACAGCACTTCTCCGTTCCATACCGTGCGTCGAGTAATGGCCTTGTTGAGCGCAGTAATGCAACTCTCATCTCTGTGCTTAAGAAAATGTGTAACACTGAACCTTCACTTTGGGAAACAAAACTTGGCGCAGCTGCCTTGGCCGTCAACACCACGATCAATGCAAGCTTAGGATTTTCGCCTTTTGAACTGCTACATGGGTATATTCCGAAACTGCCAACAGAGAAATTCCGTCATCCAACAACAACTAGCTTCGAGACAAGATTGCTCAACCTCACGGAACGTCGTGCAGAAGCTCAAGACAACTCTGTACGTGCCCAGCAACAAAGAAAACGTCGCTACGATGAATCACATCGTGATGCCAAGTTTCACATCGGACAATACGTCTGGCTTCAGCGCCAAGAACCTATCACAGACGGCACAGCCAAACTCGCCCCTATGTTCAAAGGCCTGTATAAAATTGTCGACCAAAAGACTCCAGTCACCTTCGTGGTTCGACGAGCTACTGCCCACCCTGCCAGCACATCTTCGAGAGACGAACCAATCGTCCATTCAAGTCAAATTAAGCTATTTCGCCCGCCGTACTTTGACCAAGCTCTTGTGAACCTACAGCCATCTTCTCTTGCTGCACCACCTGATTTGCAGCCAGGCAAAATGACACAGGACTGTCTTCTACGCCTTTACAGGCACCCGTTCAAACTACCTTCGACGAAGAACCATGTCCTGAAGCCCTGCCAGTAGTCTCAGACTGCATTGATGATACTGTGCTAGCACAAGAGCCCCATAGTCCCAGTCGGCCGCGCCGTCATATTCGTCAGCCTAGATGGCTTGACGACTACGACGTCTGACGCAACCAGTTCTCACCTACGCCACTGCCACAAGCCCCGTCACCAGCCCCATCCCTGTGCGGTTTCCAAGACTTTCATGTGCCGAACATTACGACCACGGGACTTGGTCACCTAAGAGGGGGTGGGATGTGAGATACCAGCCATCCAGCAATGCCCGTCTCCCGTGTCTCCGGACAGATGGCAGCACTCATCCGATCCGCCTAGCGTTTCCTGCTCGACTCACCAGGAAGCGCCCAGTGTCAGTCGCGGGTAGAGTCACTGGAAAATCAGAGTACCGCAAAGGTAGGCTGCACGCGGGCAACATTGGGTGGCGGCGGCCATGTCCCTTCCAGACCGTCCGGCGCGTTGCTAGCGTGTGTTGAGAAGTGACCGATCTTTTAGCCTCAGTGCCGCGTTACGCTCGGCAGAACGGCATTATATGTGTGTGTTTCTTCAAGAGGATATTAGAAGTGATTTCGAGTCATCGACAGGTATGGATTGACTGCGCGGTTAGCGGTGTAACTAATGAAACGTACGGCGAATGTTGCCATGTGCTCGCGAACTCTCTTCATGGCTTCATCGGTCTCTTTTCGTGTCACGCCCGGGCTTGTTCGCTAGGTCTGGATCTGTAAACATCGTTGCATTAGCGCAGTGACATCGTGCGAGATGCCATTTACTTCGACATTTGGTGAATCTTGACTGTTTGCGCTAGCTTTGCAGTCGGTGTTCAGGTTCACTGCACTCGAGAACGTTATCGAACAACATCGAGAACATTCAACATTGCGTCCTTCGACTGATCGGTGACGCATAGCTTGCTTGCGCACCGTGCTTGCTGTTCAACTGGTTGATATGTGTAATAGAAGTTGTGTGTGTACGGTAATTGGAAGTTGTGCGCGACGTCTTGATTCGGCACGCCAGCAGCCGAACGCACGGGCGAATCGGCGTGCGGCAGGTAAGGTGCATCTTATCTTACGATACGTAGAAAATAGGCCATCAAAAATGATTGACATCCCTACTTAATTGTTTCATTTCCTATTTCTTGTCTCCTCAATATTCCCAACGTTGCAATAAATTTGCAAATATTTTGCTGTTTCCGACAAAACATTTCTTTTTTTGGCGTTGCCGGTGCGTAAACAGCTGGGGTTCGGTTTCTGCACTGCTACACTTTTTTTCATAATGCACTCTTATCAAAACTTCCTCGGCACGGTGCTTTATGTTCTTTTGATCAGAAATAGCGCATCCCGGAATTTTTAAAGCGCATGCTACTGCAACACAGTATGTATATAGGCCTAAGGCTCGCATAAAATCGACTCCCTCAATGGGTGGGATCTGATTTTTTTTTTTTTTGCTGTGACCATTTCTCACCAACTATACAGTATTTTAAGGGTACGCTCGGTGCAATGCAGCATTAGCGGCATTTTTTTGCAACAAATTTAAAAATACGCTTGATAACATTGCCTTATACCAAGTTTATCAACGGAGTTCCACGCTTCTGTTCTGTGCAATGCCAAATATCATGCCACCATTGCCTTCAAGGTATACCAGTAAACAGTTATTATTTTATTAAATCTTCGATTTCGCTCTCGTGCGTGGCACGCTTATAACTCGGATAGCATGCGTAATCTGTTCAACAGATCGAGATATAAACGGCCGAGCAGATAGAAAGGTACGTAGTTTGCAATATCGCTGACCATAGCGAACCGAAAAGGTGAAGTATCCTGTCGCATAAGATCTTTTCCAGCAAAATTAATGTAGTTCACTGCAGGAAGGAGTGTTATTCGAGGGGGGCGAATTCGTTCAGGCCAACTATGCAGCCACGTATAACGGCGCTTTTTGACATTAATCTTTCCCACACGGCAAACGAGATTCCCAGAGTAGCTCACCAGTAACGTTCGATTGATGGTGAGCTACTCTCTTCTGGCATCTGCATGCAGTGGCGTAGCCAGGAGGTGGCACACCGAGCCGTGCCCCCCCCCCCCCCCCCCCCCCGAAAAAAATGTCTCCTTACGCCCCTGTCTGCATGATGCGTTTAAAAAAGCGACGAAGTACTTCTGGGGACCGCGGTACTGCTAAATGTCCGGCCACGCTCTGCATTGAACGCGCCTGCACCCAAGGCGCTTGGAAGGGATATGGCGGCGAGAGGTCACGTGATGCGAATAAGCCAATCGCGGCGGCGGCGGCGCGCGGAAAACAGATGCGATACTCTGAAATTTTTCCAGTGACTCTAGTCGCGGGTGTCGCGTGTGAGACGCTAGCAGAGTCAGCCATGGACCGCCCGCGTAGCTAAAAGTGGGCTGACTGGAGGCCGTGCACTGACGCACTTTATGTCTCACCTGGTAGATGGCGCCACCACCACCTGCAATGTAAGCGACGCGTTGCTGCCCTCAGCGCGAAGGTTAGTTTGCCAGCGCTTCAAGCACAAACTACTCTTGTGCAACCCCTGTACATAGCCATTTTCGTTGCTTTTTTTTCTTTTGCGTGAGCATATTCTTGCTTTGGCCGTCGTTCTGGCGCATGAAGTATCGCTAAACATGAGCGCGTCATCAGCGGGCGCCGGATGCAATATATGCTGTAAACCGCCAGTTTTGTATTGCAATAGCGAGCTCTCGCTTAAAAAAAAGATCTCGCAGTTTTATTGCGTTTAGATAATTAATTAATTTATGGGGTTTTACCTGCCAGAACCACTTTCTGATTATGAAGCACGCCGTAGTGGAGGACTGCGGAAATTTCGACCACCTGGGGTTCTTTAACGTGCACTGACATCGATTGCCTTTAGATAAAAGAGAGTAATATTTTCATGCTAGCGTTTGTACTCGGTAGCCTCTTTAGTGAGGTCATACTCTCACTAAATAAAACAATATTACTACAAACTTAAGCACCTTACGCGCTCTCAGTTGATATATTCTCCTGAAAAGTGCAAGAACATGTGTGGGAGTGCACAGCAGGAAAGATCCTAGAAATAAAAGACCGAAAGTAAGGGTAGACCGTGCAATCAGATTTTGCTTCTTGAAGACCCCTCACATGCTGGAAATTATATTTGTGTAAGAAATTGCATGCAAACACCGCTATCAGTCGAGTGCAAAATTCAGTTAGCAATTCTGCTGACACTATAATATGCCTAAAAGGTTCATATGCACTCTTTTCTACAGAACTATTTGTCCGCACTCCTGTATTTAGAAAAATGAATTTGTAATGAAGGTGTGGAAAAATGTAGACAACAATCGTTCGCGGAAATAAGTGAAAAGTATTTGGTGGGGCAGCACAATGACCTTATATACTCCACAAAAGCCATGCGTATCAATCACTTTCATTTTTTTTTTCAAAGTGAAAACAGATGGAAAAAAGCTGAAATAGCTTGAAGAGGGTCTTGCCCCATTTTGTACTTATCAGCGTGAGCGGCAAAAAGCATGTCTCCTAAAACAGCCCAATAGATGCTAGAAAAATACTCACAAAGAGACGCTAAATATTTTCAATAGCATACTTAGCATAGCATAAATTTAAAAAGTTCACAAAAGCACATGAATACTCAACACATATTGTTCACACAATAAGTGAAGACACTGAATCAGAAGAAATACTAAAAAAATGACAAATAATAGACACATTTCCATTCAAACACATGCATTTTTATACAGATCTACTGACGTTCTGGTAGATCATATTAAACGCACTGTTGATGGTACGCCAAGGACCAAAGCCACCATTCACAATTGAATTAAGGGTTTATTGCTATAGTATGCATGGCGAGTGGCAATTAACATACTATCTTGCTTGTTTTTCAAATCTGGCATTTTCTTGTATTTGGGTCAGTGAAACAGAAAAAGAATATTCAGAGAAGATTCATACTTCAAGTTTAAGCTACACTTGTAAAATCTAAACGCAGGAACAATAATAAAATTTTAAAAATCTTCTATAGCAAGGAAAAAAAATTTAAGTGCAGCGGCTTATCTTGAAGTGCTTTGCTTTTTGGCGTTTGCCTGCTCTGTCTGTGTTTAGCCCCTTAGTGTAAAAATGAAGTCGCGTAACAACATAGAATTGGATTATTTTTTGAGAGAGCATTGAGGCATGGCTTCGGCACCCAACCTCTTGCCAAAGCCTTGCTTTCACAATGGTCAGCACATCTAAAATGCTGTCTGCATGGAGTTCTTCACATGAAAAGCAGCCCGTGAACAAGTCTTGCTACCAATCTACATTATTCACAACTACAGGAACTGAAAAATGAAACGTATTGACGAAGCAATGCTCGGCCGAAAACCTGCAGCGACGACGAAACACAGCAGCAGCCCTACAGCAGCGGGGCGAAGGCGCGAAGGCTCCCATTGCTGACGATGGTAGCGCCGCCACGCGGGCACTCAGGAAAACGAAAACTCGTTTACATTTTTTGCGCCGCGGCAACGTACCCTCTCCCCGGAGAGTGGGCTCACTACCCATTATTCTAGAACACTATAGCAGAGTCAGCCATGGACCGCCCGCGTAGCTAGTGTGATGCGTTGTGCTGGTGTTCTTGTGTGAGTGTCGCCCTGTTTGGCCGCTGAGTTTCATTTTTACCGTGTTAATAAACATGTAGTCACAAGAGATAGTGCCCATTCCTCGTCAATATTCCGCCTACGAGCCTCACAATATATATATATATATATATATATCGTGTGATGACCGTGAGCGGAAGCGTAGCTTGGGCCCTCGTGCTCTACCAGTCCGAAGACAGACGCGGTCAGAATGGGACACCGGCCTGGCGTACGGGCCTTGTCTCTCTTCTCTTCCTTTACAACACACACACACACACACACACACACACACACACACACATATATATATATATATATATATATATATATATATATATATATATATATATATATATATATATATATATATATACTGTCTCTTCCGAATCGTGAACACGTAATACTCGGTTACTTTCAAAGCGTTGCATTTAATGAATGCCGCCTCGGACCCTTCCACTTTCCGTTTGACGAAATTTCGAGCATAAAGAAATTCTTTTGTTCAATTGAACGTGTGGAACTGAACTTAGATGCCTTTAGTGAACCAGAAAAAAACACCAGTACTTTCCTTCGGTTCAGCTATTTCCATTCTACTCAGCGAAATGTTGTACGCCCACGATCACTTTTCTTCGAGTTTCTAAATTTCACAAGACGACTGCTCTTCCACACTTGACTCTTTCATTTCGATTGTCTGACAGTCTCGTACAATTCGTTCGCGCAGCTGCCGGTATAAATGATCATGGGGGCGTCATTGCCGAAGTCATGTGCAAGCGATCGCTTTCTATATGTAGTTGTACCAGCAAACAAAGCTTTGCCTTTTTGCGTGAAGGTAATCTTTGTATAGCATTACGGAATGCGTTCGCTTCAGGATTGCCTTAAACAATAAGGTGTAATCTGCACTTCTTGTAGCGCTGCATAAACGTGGCAGTTGGTGGAAACAAAAGTTCATCAAGCGTTAACGCTTGATGAACTATGTCTCATATCCCAACGTCAATGGCGGAGCAAGTCTTGGTTCAGATTGGTACAGAAAAAGAGAACGGAACTGTCTATGATTCATTATCAAGCACAATGCATTAGAATTATATTCCGCTACGACTATACTGCAGAACTAAATGTTGCTTGTGGAATGGGCCACTATGTGTAAAGTTGCGCGAAGAAAGAATTAGGAAAGCGTAACAATGTAAGATAAGTTTGTACGCACCTAGCAGCAGTCTTAAACCGTACAACAGATATAGGAACAATAATGTACACAAAACATAAACGTAGGACCTACCAGAAAGTGGGCTGCCTAACACTTGCCGGTATGTTTAAAAATAGAGAGTGGCCCGCTGCCTTGCCTCTCAGGACCACAATAAAGTTGTTTGTCATGTCATGTCATGTCATGTCTTAACGGATACGTGTACTTCACATTATGTTGTTAACGCGACAGTGTATTACCACTATTAATGTAAGATTACATCTGCAAAAGTTCGCAAGTGATATCTGTTCAAAATTAACCGCTACAGAATCGTTCATATTGAAAAGCGCAAAAACGAGACACAAAGAAGAGGCTGCACAACACGAGCGTTGACTGACAACTAAATGCTTTATTCCAGCACAAAGAATAAAGCGTTTAGTTGTAATCAGCGCTCGTGTTGTGCAGTCTTTTCTTTGTGTCTCGTTTTTTTTTTTTTTTTTGCGCTGTTCAATATTAACCCCAACCAACGAGCCCAACTCTCCCTTTTGCTGCAGGTAAAGAATCGGGCTGAGAGCTTGAATAGCGGTCTTTTTATGTCTTTCTCACTGCAAGCTGTTATAAACACACCTGCGTCATTCGAATAATAGGACACAGAGCAGGACCGGACGTCATATAAATTAAATAAACATGAGCGAGCCGAATATTGACCCTCGCGTTCATATTTATTAATGGGCTTGCACAAGAGTCGTTGCTTATTCGTCAGATGACATTCGATTAGCTTGTTGGGCGTGCCACGGACACTACTGACCTCCAATTTACTTAGCGGTATGTTATGATTAATGTCAGTCAAATGCTTTTGCCAGGTCAGTCAATATCCCTGTTGAAGGACCATTTTCTTTTCAATATTCTTGCTCATTTTTTGTCCTTTTCATCATGGCTAATTTCAATGTGTTTTCTTTTTTTCCTTTTGTATACCCATATTATGCATCTGGCATAACCATTTGCTGTTTCGAAAAAAAAATGTCTTGCAGAATTTCCCGTATCATTTTTGAAGAGGTGAAAGTTAGTGTTGCTATAGGCCAAATGTATTCGACAAACAATAGAGCTTATTTTGAATATCGGCATTACATTGTCAATTTTTAAAGCTGAGAAAAAAGCGCAGGATGAGAACACCGCATTTTAATGTCTGCGAGGAGCTCGACAACTGCTGGCATGCTTAAGAGGGCTGCATGCACGTAACCGTGCCTAAAACAATTACTGTTGTTCATTAACATCATGTAACGCTCAGAGAAAGAAGAGCAGTGACTTCAGGCAGATCAGAAGAGAAGAGGAAGACGAAGAAGACTGGTTAGAGAGGAACTGCCTCCCATTTGCTTGGCTGGTCATTCTTCTGTAAGGCTGTCAGGTTTCACTCTCGTTTTCGGAGCTGAGCTCGTGGCTATCATTCTGGCGCTGCAAAAATTCCCTTCGAATGCAATGAGTGTGATCATAATAACAGATTCTCTTTCGTTATGTACAGCTCTTACAGATTCAGATAACTCACGAGCCTTAATGACATTCCGCACATTAGTACCGCCTCAGCTAAAGTTCCTGAAGTTATTCTGAATTCCAGGTCACTGTGGGATGTACAGTTAAACGAAATGACTGATTCCTTAGCGCGAGCATCGCTGGATGGCCCAGTAATTTCGGTACTTCCAGTAGTGGAATATATAACAGGGATCAGATATAGAAAACTGGCGATTTGTACAGACATGATGGAAAAAATAATGAAATGGACGGAATATGAACACGTAGAATTTCCATGGAAACCTCAGTGGAATCAATCTAGATAGTCATAAGTCAAGATAACCAGAATTTGATGCCGCGTCCCCCCATTAAACTTATATTTACACAGGGCTGGTCTGGCGATATCGCCCCTGTCAATTCTACGAAACAGAAACTACGGAACATTATTTTTGGTCATGTCGTAGATATTCATTGCTTAGAAAAAGACTTCTCGTTATTCCTTTTTCCAAGGCAGGTTTAAGCTTAACTGTAGAAAATGTACTGGGCTATATGCCTCCGTTTTGGAATAATGCCACAGGGATGTCTTAGATGCGGTTTGTGATTTTATTCAAGCTTAGTTTTATTCTCTACTTTAACAAATATTCATAAAGGAGTAATTTATTAAATGCGGTAAAATCTAACTTATCTATTCAAAATTGTTCTGGTGAGATTAATACAGCTGTCTGATCTGCTCGCGCAATCGCACAATAATAGCAGAATTTTGTTGATATATCAGCTGTTATTTCCTTTTTTATTATTCCTATTTTTATTAATAAGCGTTCTTCGAGTAATCATCGGAAATGTTATGATACGCAATCTTGGCCAATCACACAGAGTGGGTATGTGCCAGTAGTTTTGAGGATCCAATCAATCAATCAATCAATCAATCAATCAATCAATCAATCAATCAATCAATCAATCAATCAGAGATGAACGTTTACGATGATGAATTAAAAGGAACGCTAAATTTCAGCGCAGCCGCATAGGTTAGGACAGTGTGGGCGCTGTTTACAATTGCCCAAGAGGAAGATGGCCATCTGCTAATGAAGAAATGTCAGGAAGACGGAGAGGTTGCCATCGACCTTCCAGAAAAGATCAGCACATCAGACTTCTTGGCGTTTTTATCTACTAAGGCTAACATCACCCCAGAAGAAATGGTCTCCAAGGCTTCCGTCAGAGTCGATCTACAAACGGCTTAGCTCATACAGTGGATACACGGACCGATTAAGGGCGACGCAGAAACAGAGAAAAAGAGCCAATCTAATAATGGACCATGTCTTGAGCGCGCAAGAACAGCAAATGCCACAAAACGAACAACTGATGACCATCCTGACGTCAGTAGGATGCAGTGAATGCGCTGCAGTGAATGCAGCGCGAGATTTCGTCATGAGGAACTGTTTCAACGATACAGCAATGAGGCCGTCAGTCTGGCTTCAGGTCTTTGAGTATGCATGCTTCCAGAATATCTGGACCAATGGCAGCGACCGAATCGGCAATATGCGCTGTTTTCTCGTGGGAAACGCAAGGAGGTGGTACGACTTTACGATTACGATTACGCTTCAGCGCGTACGAGAAAAGGCAAAAAAAAAAAAGGGAGGACCCCGGCTAACCTCCCTATCATAGGAATCGGTGATAGAACGAAAGTGAAACATGACTTCATAGAAGTGGTCACAGTTTGTTTGGACGTGAAGAATTTTAAGTGCAAAAAGTAAAGGACCTCAATGCAAAACTTGGTATCTGAGAGTGGCACTCGCACTGACAATGTTGGCAAACTTGTGAATAACTATCAGCTATCTTCTTTTCCTTCTCAGGCGCAGTACTGATCTTTGCCTCCACCCCCTGAAAGCTCTTTGGTTTTGCATTGCCTCCGGGATCGGAAGCTCTGCAAGCTTCTCTGCACCTCACTTGGTACTGTAGTGCCTCCGGGATCAGCACAGCTTTGGCCATGCGATGATTACGCGTGATAACGTCATCACGTCACGTAACCTTATGTGCTTTCATAGTGACGTCACGATGGCGTCATAATGACGTCAGATATTTGACTATCCGTGACGTCATCAAGCCGTAATCTCTGATCACGTGACTTTCTGCCTCGTTCGTGTTGGCGACAAAGCCGATGGTCACTTTTCTTGTTTGATGACGCATCTAAGGCTTTCTCCTTAAAATTGCCGAAGCGTTTATACTAACTTCTCCTAATTATATGATTCCAATTTGAAGTTATGACGTACCTTAATGTCATATACTCTATCATATACAACCCTTCGCTTAAACCATTTCATCCGAGATATATATATATATACATACATATATATATATATATATATATATATATATATATATATATATATATATATATATGTATATATATATATATATATATATATATATGTATGTCTGCGTTTTCGGACAACTTGTACCAGCACTGACAGGGTGGTTCAGAAGATAGCAAACAGTGTCACTCGGTTGATTTCACAACCGCCTGTTTGGATTTCTCAGAAAGTAAAGCCTCTTAGTTGACGAAAGTTTTTTCCGGGTCCCTGGACCACTGTGTAGTGCTGTGATAAAAACGTGCGGTTGTCAATTTTCTCTTTTTATAGCAGTCATCATGTAGGATTCCGCAGAACTGAGTTACAATTGTCCAAGAGGTGTCCCTTATTGGTAGCAATTGGAAGTGAAGTGAAATCCGGATGTGAGTCAAGATACCGGAAATGAAAACCCGAAGCGAATAAATGGTACCCCGTGCGGATGCTGTAGACTATAGTCGATTACGACCTAAGAATAAACGTAAGCTCCGCCCACAGTCGTCGCTGCTCCACCGAGAGAAAATTTGCATAGGCGCCCCGTCCAATCGCATTTGCTCATTTCCGTGACTTCAAGCACCTTTCGTGTATTTCTGGTAGCTCAGTTTCTTTTAGAGATATATACATGTTCGTCTCGCTGGTTTTCGGTCGAAAACTCGAACTTGAACTTTCGAAAACTTGAATATTTCGGCATCACTGCTCAACCAAACGTCATTTCAATGAGGAACGACAAACCTTTAATTATTGATATTCGTGCTACGATTAACAGCGAAAAAGTACTTACCGTTACAACGGCAACAATCTATAGAACGACTCTCTCGGACATATGAATGGCAGCTGCACCGCACTTCTGGAGTCCGAGCTTCTATTTATCATTATTTTACTGACGTCGTGATGACGATAAATCCTTGGTAGCCCATCGCATAAAGTAGACTCGTGTTACAATGAGTCGTTTTTTTTCTTTTTGCCCAGCAGATAGAAAAAAGCGCAGCAGTCATCACTATCGCTCATATTGAAAATGTGCCACATGCTTGACGTATACGTTCTGTCGAGTTGTGTTGCGACTGCACGGCCGATTGCTAAACATACACTCTAAGAAAAAAAGGACTAAAAGGGGTAGGGAGGTTAGTCCTTTTGGGGATCAACTGATTTGCCACAACCAATAGTCCTTTTGGGGATGAACTGCAAGGGGATAAACAGTTAGTCTTTGAAGGATTAACTGCAAAGGACTAACGGTTGCTCCTGTAAGGAGTAACAGTTGATTTTCGGATATGGTCCCTGAAGGAGCAAATGTTACTCCTGTAAGGACTAACAGTTGGTTTTTGGAAATGGTCCCTGAAGGAGCAAATGTTACTCCTTGAAGGAGTATTGGTTGATCCTCAGAAATGATCCTTGGGAGAGCAAATCGCGCTTCGCAATTGTAAAAAATGGTGGCGAAGTTACTGGGCTCTTAGGAACGGACATTTCACGGAAACATGCCACTTAAATAGTGCTTTAGAAGTGGTACCCAACTTACATGTATTAACTGCTATTAATGCATTCAGTGAGCGCTTGCAAGCAATAATGCTGATCATTCGAATTTACTTTGCCGAACTTGAGAGAAATTGTGTATACCGGCTTCAAGACTTGCCCTAGCGAGAATATTTAGTTGCGTGCCGTGATCTTTCAGTCCTTTTAAAACACTTTGAATCCTATGAACAAAGGTAAAAACTTGGCGAGAAGTGGCAAACCACGACACGGGAACACAGGTCACAAGAATGACACCAAACACACACACATGCACAGTGATTCAGGTTACCAGCGGTTTTGATTTCTTGATTGTGTAAGTTGCAGATAACCTACGGTGTTCTATAAAGTATTCAAGGAAGAAAGAGAAACACGATTCTATTAACATCAATCTTTATTTTTACGAAAACACCAAAAAGGAACGAATGCCATCATTTAGTTGGTGTAGGGCCTGTTCCCGAATTACTAGGGCGAGTCCTACCTGGAAGAAATACAAAAAAGAAAATTTTGTTACAAAATAAAGTAGCTAGAAGAGAACGACTTAATGACGTAAGCCCCAATAATTGCGCAGTCGCATGCTCAAAAACATGCGACGCACAATGCTTTTTTAGTCTTCATATTATTTATAATACAATGTACCAAGGCAAGGAAAATAATAAATTTACCTTTAAAATTAGCAGAGGGACGTTGTTTGCAGAGCAAGTAAATCCAGAAATTGTTGATCACACCTCGATGTGACGGCGTCCATCTCTGAAGCTTTGCAGAAAGGAAGCTGCGATGGAGTCTTGCATGTAAGCTGAGGTGTCCATTTTTCCGCAGGAAAGTTACGATGTTGGGTCCAATAAAGAGCCGGTACACAGAAACAAACGTGCATGCGCGTCCACAATTGCAGCACATGCAGCGAGGTATGTTCTTCACAGCTGCGTTCATAGTCTGCGTAAATAGCGGCACTCGCTGACCCCGAAATAAGAGCAAGATAGATCACAAGTGACAAACAAGACCCGCACCCGACACTCCGGCGAGCGATACTGAAGAAGGAGTGCGGCGCGGAAGGATACCCAACATAAGCGCTGAAACGTCCGTCAGATTTACACGATTGTCACCGCCAGTGAATATTGGGAAGCTTATTGGTGAACTAAGTTTCAAGTCCTCATAATTTATGACACAATATTAACACACTACAAATTAAATTAAACTTTTCTCGCGTTATTTTCTTGATCGCAGCAGTAAGCGGGCCGACGCGCCGATGCCTTCTTGTCATCTCTGCAGTGGACATTTTGAACATGCGTTCGCCGAATTCCTTACCCCTCAGGTCGTCGCCGCCTGCAACCCGCACCGCGACAGAGTAGAAAGGAGGGCTTCGGAACAATAGGGCGCACCTGGCCGAGAGCTAAGCTCATGACCTTTGAAAGAGGCATTCGTGGGTCTACGATCACTGCTTCGCGTTCGTTCGATGCTGAGCCTTGCTGCAAACAAAGGCCACAGAAAAAACGTCTTCCCTTCAACCTCTACCCGCAGGAGTAAATGCAACCGTTCGTCCCCCCATTAGTCTTTTCCGAGGTATGTCTAGTCCTCCGAATTTGCACACGACACGCACTTCGCGGCAGTTGGGACTAACGACACGATTTGAGGACTAAATCTGACTTTACTCCCCCTTCAGCCGGTTTTTTTCTTAGAGTGTACCTGAATGAGTACCAACTTTTGGGGTACGAAACTCAAGGAATACCCGTGGGCTTATACCCCTGTCACACGGCCACCACCGAACTTCGTTAAACTCCATCAATGTAAAACTCCATGAGGGAGTTAGACGGTGATGGAGTTGTGCCCATGTCACACGGCAATTTTACGAGCTTCGGACAGAAGCCGCAAGGGGTCCATTAGGCGCTGCTGCACCTAGAGTTACTGTATATGCTACCTTTAGGTAGCAGAGTTGCGCATCCGTCTTCCAAACGCCGCTAGCAACCAAGCGTTGCGGAGAAGCCGACGCTCGGGTCAATTCTTGTATTTCTCGATCGCGCCGCTGCAGCGAACTGGATTGACACTAGTCATTCGCAGTAAAGTTAATCACCGGTCTTCGACACGCCAGACTTGCCGATCGGTGACCCAGTAGGCATGTCGCCTGCAAAAACGGAGCGCGTCTTCGCCGCATAGCTGTGGTTGCTAGCCAGACCTATGCGCAACTCTGCTACCTTAAGGTAGCATATACAGTAACTCTAGCTGCACCTACGTCTGCATGCAATATTTCGCGTCTAATCACGCTGAAAACATTCTCAATGGTATGTGTGATTATAAAAAGTATGATGAAATCACATCAACACAAAACTTTTTTTTGTCTTTATCACATAAACGTGCACCTGCAAGCATGTTGGCAGTAATTTTGACAGGAGTGCTGACAGCACTGTACGTTTGTTTTGGTACACGTCTTTTCTACGCGTACCGATTGTCAAACACGATGCAAGTTGTCGCCGAGCTCTTTGAAGTTGCGCTACCACCCAAATCACGTTGTCCTTTCCAATATCAGCTGGGTACAGGTCTCACGTCCAGTCCTCGAAGCCTTTGCTGCGGATGGCTCCCACGACAGTCCGCGTGTACTGCCAGTACGAGTGCCGGCATCGACGGAGAAGGAAGAAAACCTGCGTCACTCGACTGCTATGACTATTGGTAGTGCTGAAGCAGAATGAAGAGCACCGCAATAAGAAGGAAACGAGATGTACAGACGTAAACACAACGGTGCACACGGACTCGGGGACACTTATTCAAAATGGCGGCACGACGACTTTTCGCGAGGCATGGTGCGGAGAGTATGTGCACTTATACGCGTTTTTTTTTTGTTAAACGCACGTTATGACTGGATTATGCAGTGAAATAACTTTCAATATTATTGAAATTCATTATTTTGTTGACTGCGGCTGTTTTGTGCTTGCGTTTTTTCCCGTAACTACAGATTACTGGGGACGAGAGTACTCCATTCCGCCGCTAATGGAGATCGCCGATGTCCCTTTGCGAAACGTTCCGTTTAACTTCCTTGACGTAAGGGAAACCGTGTGACACGGACCGCATCTCCGTTGACGTAACGACGAGGGGTTGCACGGAGTTAACGGGTGCCCGTGTGACAGGGGTATTAGATTCAGGTGCATGTAAAGAACCCCAGATAGAGGAAATTATTTATAAATCCTCCACTACGGCGTTCCTTATTATCATATAGAGGTTTTGGCACGTAATATCCCACCAGTCACTATTATTATTATCACAAAATTTGGTAAAGCATAACTCGAAATAGAAGCGCCAGGAGATAATCGAAGGAAGTGAAGTTTTCCTTACTGTACGGTCGTCCTCAAAGGGGCCCTGCAGCACTTTTCCAAGCAATCGTCTAATGGCTTCATTAAAGGAGGTTATTGCCTCACGAATCGTCTGCCGCAAAAATTTTTAGAGTCCGTCAAGTACGAGCGGAGTTACAGGGCTTTGCCGCACGCTTTAAGCTCTTTCTCTCTCCTCTCGTACCGGCGAGCACGCTGAAAGCTACGCAGGGAGGGGGACGACAAGGGGGCAAGGAGATGCGTCTCTTCGTCAGCGCCCGTCATGACCTTCAGCACTTTTTATTTTTTCTTCGAACGCGCTGCTTGCTTTCAGTGTGATCGCGAGCGCGGGCGGGCACGTGGCGGCATCCCGCACCGGCCACGGGAACTGCGCAGTTAGCCATGCTGAAATCAGCCAACGGCTATGGACTTGGGTATATGACGCAGTGATTTGAGTACATGGCATCATTTGTAGAGAGAAGAGGGAACGATTTATAGCTGACTTTGAAAATTATTTGTAAATTCCAGGCCGCGTGCTGCGCTGTAATGTTTGGCTCGTGTGTTCTCAGGAGCCTCGACTACCGATCGGCAGCGTTTTCTGACCTTGCTGAAAAAAATGTTGCAGGGTCCCTTTACAGGGACCAGAACATGGGATGAGATCATGATGAAAATGAAAAGACTGAATTTCAGTCACAGATTTAAGCATCCTCTTCGCGATTTCAGTAGGACTACATTTGTAGATCGCGTTTAAAAGTGAGAAAAAACGGTATGCCGCGCAGCCTAGCGGAAAGACCTTCATGTTGTACTATGGGGTCGTTCCGTTTGCTATACGTATAGTCTGATGCTTTTATGCGTACAGCAATTAGCGTTCAAGATTAATGTATGTTCTGTGCTCTATTACGGGCTGCTTACGAAGTAAAAGGAGTTCACGCTGAGAGGCAGCGCTGCCTTCGCGGCAACTAGTGAAACATGTCGAGCGGAGTGCACGCATGCGCAGCAATCCGCGGCGCACAAACACGAACCGCTGTATAGCGCTCACCTCCCACTGTTTGCAGCATGTGTTGTGTGTACGACTTCACAGTCGCCACAGATCAAATTATTCTGATTATAAACTTTTCGCGCCGTTTCCCGCATTACCGTCATGTGATTAGACACTCTGATAGGTAAGCTTTCCGTTGCACTAAAGACAACAGGTACAATAAAAATTGTTTGTCGATCCCTTTGAGGTTTCAAATAAAAACGTACATTTTTTTCCCGTTCCCTTTGAGGTTTGAAATATAAACGTACATTTTTTTTCCGTTTTGTTTGTTTGACAGCGCTGCAGTTTTTACGAAAAGAACAAACAGGAAACGCAGAGAAGAACATGCGCAGTTTGCACTGTTTGTATTGTTCGTAGATGAACGTCATATAAATAAGACAAGACAGTGACAGAAAGTAAATAAAAACGAAGGATGTATATGAGATGGTGCAATAAAGCAATAAAACGCTGTTGAAAATGCCGTGTCAGTTAGGATAGGCTGATGTACCGTGCTTGGCAATGAACTTTCTCTCTAAACTCCACAGAAGCTGGTGCTCACACGAACTCCCAGGTCTTTCTTTCCTTCTTTAATTTTGTTTTTGCCATTACACCAGGTTCTGTGACATCAATAATAATAATTGTTAGGATTTTACGTCGCGAAACCACGAAATGATTGCGAGGGACACCGTAGCGGAGGGCTCCGGAAATTTCGACCACCTGGGGTTCTTTGACGCGCACCTAAATCTAAGTACACGGGTCTCAAGCATTTTCGCCTCCATCGAAAATGCGGCCGAGATTCGATACCCCGACTTACGGGTCAACAGTCGAGCACCATTACCAATAGACCACAACGGCGGACAATTCTATAACTCCGCATGCTTTTTCGGAACGCCCGCGTGCCGTTGTTTATTGAAAATAAGCTTGCACCGCACTTTTGCACAGTGCGCCGCCATATTTCCAGGGCTCGTAGTAACAAAGCATACTTATACACTGTCATTTCATTGGGATGACATTTATAAGGACACACCCGGTGCGTTTTTGCCGTCGCCGTCGGCGTCGCCGTGAGGTTCCATATAAAGGCTCAATCGATAACATCACCGCGCGCGTCGTGTGTTCTAACTTCTATGTGCGATTGAAAGCGCGCGAGCGGCAGCCGACGATCGTGACTCAAGCGAAGGAAAAGCCCGTCGCCCGTCTTTCGTCGCGGGAAAGGCTCCTGAAGAGGGTAGGAGGGGAGCTGCGTTTCTCCGACAGGAACTATTTTTCGCACAACCTTTTATTTCACACTAGGCCAACAACGCGTTCTACTAAGAATCATTCACTTTGCTCGGCCGGGTCCGGTCGCCCGCGCTTTATCGTCACAGGGATCAGCAGACGGCTCGTGCCTTTGTACGCGCATTCTCACAGCTCAGTTTGCGATGAAGTGATAGGTAGCACGAAGCAGGGGCGTAGCCAGGGGGGGGGGGGCCTGGGAGGGTTCAAACCCCCCCGAAATTTTTCAATTTTGCTTGCGTATATATACACGCGCACATACAAACGCACGCACGAACATACATAAAGTATGGTTGACCCCCCCCCCCCCCCCCCGAAGAAAATTGCTGGCCACGCCCCTGGCACGAAGGTCGATTCTCTCTCTGCCGCGGTCGTGTTTCCTTAAGTAGGCGTTTCGTTAAGCCAGGTTCGATGCTACAGGAGTTAGCTGCTATAGCGTTACTTCGCATGATATTCCAATTGGTTGCTATCGCATTCATTGCTTCGCCCTTGCGATGGAACTGTGACTCTCTAGTTGAGAGAGAACTACAGGCAATAGCTGGACATAGCGTTAGCGAAGACGGCCGATCAATGGCAGAGAGAGCACTTACGGGGAAAAAAATCTTCATAGGCCCCTATGATTTCCGTTGCGTCTCTATCTTCGCTTAACCTGACATTGTAAAATGTAGCGAACTATACACGAGATTTACCGTACGTGAAAGGAAACTTGCACACTACATACGTGGTCCGTGCGGCCTAAGTGTGTACCTTACTTGTTTCGCATCTGTTGAGATGATATTCAGCGGGATCATTGTCACTTTTCTATAGGCCTCTCATGGTTAGAAGGGCCGTGAGAAAAACGCTTTTGTGCCGTGTATTTCACCTATAATTATAGCGAAGATGTCAGTGGCACGTTGGTTGGTGCTTTTCGTGTGCGTTGTCCTCGGTATTTTGCGCGTCGTAATTGTTATTCGTTGCCAACAACACGTTGTCGTTGACCGTCCGGACCGTCCTGTCGCCCGGTATCGACACACCTCTCAATACAGGAATAGAATGCCCCGTCGAATCCCATCAGGTATGGAGTTTGGATGCACTAATAGGTGACTATGTATACCCCCCTACCGTATGATAAAGCGTGCCCTGTGATCAACAAAAGTGGCAATGTGGCGAGGACATGTCGTTAGTACATCCAACCCATACCACACGCCTGAGCTTTGAGAGCGAGCCTCAGCCAGCCTCACCCTAAGGTAGCATATACAGTAACTCTACTCACCCTCGAAGACCAGCGCCTTCTGGTAGCGAGCGCCGTAGACTCGGCGGAAGCGTTTGCTTTCCTGGAAGGGGAGTGTCACTGGTCCCGTTAATAAGGAGGCAATAGCCGGGCAGATTGCAAGGGCTGACGTATCGGCCCCCCGAAACGCTCCACGAAAGCGCGGACAATTTAGAGTAGGTCCTTTTATAGTACGCCAGAGAACGCCGGTAGTGGTCCAAAGACTGAGTCAGAGCCAAGAGTTGATAACACAAACAAAATATATTCTCAGTTACACTCTAAGCCAAAAGAGAGCAACGGGGGTATAGGGGTTCCTCCTTTGAGGGAGCAAGTGCTTTGCCACTCCCATTACTCTCCTAAAAGGAGCAACGGCAAGGGGACGAACCGTTGCTCTCCTTGAGGACCAACTGTTACTCCTTTCTGGTGCTCCTCAAGGGAGCAACGGATGCTCCTTCCCGTTACTCCTTAGTTTCTTCTCGGGCCGAAAAAAAATTCGTTTTTGATTGACTTCTAGAGCACATTGAGGTTTATACACATATCTGTTTGGATGTATAAATGATACACAGACATCTCGTTCAGAAAGAAATTTCAGAAAATTTGCAACAAACACACAGGATTCGAACTCGCGACCACTTAATCACCATGCGCGCACGCTAACCACTGCGCCACCAAACGCTACGGCGCCGTTTGAAAGGAAACGGGGTTATATAGGTACCGACGGGTCGTTGCGCGTTCTGACATGTTAGTGAAATGAGTGTAGGCGTGCAGAACCAGTGGTGATGTTCGAAAGAGAATAGAAGGTAACAATGTATACATCTGAAAACGTCAAGGCAATGAGTCTCTCGCGAAAACAGGCTTTGCCGTGCTCCCTTTGCGCTAGCTAAAAGGCCAGTTTTTTTCTTTTTTTCTTTTTTGCCCGGAGGTGTGTTTTCTTCTTCTTTATTATCATTGTTATTATTAATATCAATATTAATAATATTATTTTTTGCGGAAGAGTCGCCTCCCCTTTGAAAAGACAACACCGCCCGAGCTGATAACGTCCGTTTGCTCTGAGATTAAACACAAATTCAAACTACCGGACCCGATTGCGATAACTGTCCTCCCGCCAAAATCAGCCAGTGACAAGGTAGAGATGAGGGGGTAGGGGAGGCAGCGGCGTTAGCTCGCTGTCAGTCTCGTTGTCAGCATAAAACCGCAAATGTAAAGTCTATCAACTGCGTACTTCTCTCAACCGTTTGTTTGTCGCGAAGTATACACGGAGTCTCGCGAAGCTTCGCATTTTATTGCCACACTCTCAGGCTATATATTTATGCCAAATGTTATACGCAAACACGCCATTTGACTTGCGACGGCAACAGCTTCAGGTGCTGGCGTTCTAGTGCAACCATGCCTTTTATTGGGCGATTTTAGCTTGTATTGTGGGCTTTTAGCTTTACGTTACCGTGTTACGAGTTGCCGGAACGAATCTGCGCATACGCGGGCCTTTACGGAACGTGAACTACTCTCCGGATTGGCTTTACGTTTACGGCCCTATCTCGAAAATCCACATTCGTTCGCGGCTACTCGCGATACCCGCTTTGCCGAGGCTTCAGCCGCCGAGTAAAAATAAGCCGAAGTGCGAGCGGTAATTGCGATCACTTTGTTTCAGCGGCTAGAGTCACTAGAGTGACCTAGAATTAGAATACCGAAGCGGTAAAAACGTGAGAAGCCTTGACATAAATACCGCTTTACGACAGGCTGGATAGGTGACGCCATCTAGCGGGAACAAGATGAAGCAGGCAAGCAAAAATTTGTTATTTCAGAAACATCGTGCGTTCCACTTCTGGTGTAAATGCCTTGCCGCGGCATTATTACGAATGAGTTACCTTTTCAATCATTTTTTTTTCCTCTAACACTAGGCGCAAACAAACTTGTCCACGGCTATGGTTGCACGAAGCGTCACAAGATGGCGACACCATCGTCGGATAACCCGGTATTCTACGCTAAAAACCCCTCAAGATATTTCTGCAGCGGTTATACAATCTTATATAAATTAAATATAATTTAAATGCTGTTATCATCAACATTTCATGGTTTATTCAAACGTAACGGTATCCGTTTGCGTACGGGGACGTAAAACCTTTCTAAAACATGTGTTCCGGTAACACGGTAACATTAAAAAGTTTACGTACAAGCCAAATGTCCCTATATTAGCGTGCGTATCTCTCTGTTCAGTTTACAAAAACTAGTTTCCTTATGCCAGCCCGCAAGAAAATGTGGCCCATGCATCGACCGATACAGGGTGCGTCCTGCAGGAGAGCAGCGGTTGCGCGCCGAGAGAAACTGTTGCCGTTCGTCCTTCTGTTGCTCCCTTCCAACCTAACCCTAAACGCTTACTCCCCCAACTTGAGCCATGTCAGCCATCTTGTTCCAGTTGGTCTTTTTGGGGAGTAACAGTTGGTCTTTAGGACTAAAACCGGCAGTTACTCTCGTTTTTTCCATTTTTGGCTTAGAGTGTAGGGCAGTACAAGCATCACACAAACATGTACACTCGGCTCACAACAGAACTTAGATGATGCTTAGAACAACTGGAACAAAACAAACAGATCGCGCGCTACAAATGCAATCTCATGCATTACAAGCTATTCAAGAATTAAAGTGTCGAATATTCACCAAACGTATCCAGTACACAATTCTTGGAACGTATATTGAATGCTTCTCTTCCAGGAAACACTCACGTAAACTCCAGCGCCGATCGTCGTTGTTCCCTTCCGTCGTCGGCCTCGAATGTTTCTCTTCCAGGAAACACTCACGTAACTTTTCACTGCTCACACGGCGTCATCACCCGGTTCTTCCAGATAGACGATCGACTGACCGCACAACATCATAAAACACATCTTCTTTGGCCGACTGAACCACACTCAACATAACTTCTTCACCATCTCCGGACCGACTATTGACTCCCCGGCGCTGCACCCACTCCCCTCGCTCCCGGGTTCCAGAAGCATCGGGTGTCTTCTTCGGCGTGCAGCACAGCCAAAGCTAGGGAAGGGGCTAGATTCTTCTCGCCTGCTCCACTGCCATGGCGTCACTCAGCGTCGCATCATGTTTTCTTTCGTGATGTTTCCAGCCTTTGCCAGGCGTTTCATCCGAGACTGCTGCCGTTTCGAATGTGTGAGGAGGCGCGCTCGCGGCGTCTTTTGATACTTGTATTTTCCGTGGGGCGCGCTCGTTGAGGGAACCGCTGGCGCCCGGATTTCATGACGTCGTTTTAAGTCAGTGACGCACGCCCAATTAAGCGCTCGTTTGTGACAGGGAGACCACTCCGAAGACGATGCATAAATAGTACCGAATAAAGACGTTTATTCCTTCTCTCTTTCTCCCATCGGGTACACGTTTGACAGTGTGACGTCAGGTGTGACATGATCAAGATGCGCGGGTAGCCGAGCGGGCGAGAAAAACCACCTTCAAAGTTGTCATCTCATCGTCGCCGCGCCATCGTGATTCCTGTGTCGGCCCGCCGTATAGGGTGTTTTAGCTGCGCCGGCTTACGTATACGGTAATTGCGGTAATAGCGTACTGTCGTGGTCGGCACGCAGCCTTTTCAATCTGCCAGACCTCCATTAGCCCGTTTCATCGTCTCATCCCGTCAGCGCGCGCAACGAGCAACTCGCGCTGCTGAAATCTTTTAAAAAAGCTACGTACCGACCACGACGGTTGGGTATTTGCGAAGTTATCGCTATACGATAAACCGCCGCTTCTAAAACACTCTTCTGACAGCACTGTGATCGCCACTACAGTTTGTCGCCAAAGCCGTCGTTGTCATTTCTTCATAGTTTTCGATTCTTATTGTCGCGATTTTATGACGTCTACCAAGCATGTCGACGATAATCTGCTGCGCTATTTATATTCTGTCATCAATCACTGTTACTGACGCCAGCGGTGCGTAAGTCAGAAGTATACTGCTATATATATATTGTATCAATTTCATGTCAGCGGTCCGCATATCGCACTAGCTTGTTTTAGATAACGTTATATGATGCACGCGTTGTAATGAAAACAAAATATAGAGATGTAATGAAAACAAAATATAGAGAATTCAACATTAAGTTTGTAGCATATGGTCGCATTTAAAGGCGCACATCGTTCAATGCGTGACTTGGCGCCTGCTTTCTCAAGGAAAGGGAGACAGGGGAGAGGGAAAAATAAAAAGGGTGAAACAAAATGCAGGCAGATTAACTAGACTTTGTCCACATTGGTGCATTGCACGTGTAAAGGGGAACGGGAGAGAGGCACACTCGAGAGAGAGAGAGAGAGAGAGAGCATGAGTGTATAGACGTAAATGCAAGAACATCTAGTAGCCTGCGCGCCTCGAAGCGAGAGAAGTCCAAAATATGACGGCGATAGCGTGATCTAATAGCTTCCGACGTCTGCAGTTTGGTGAAGCATGGAATTCTCAAGATTTATTTAGGTAATCCCTGAGGGCGCGATGGGGAACGGCTGTAAAGATAAGGCGTGTTTGCAAGTTTTTACTCACAAATCATATAATTATTAGTATCAAGTATTATATTGCGTGAACCACAGGCACTATGGAATTCTGTTTTAATGAGAAATTTGAGTGATAGAAAACACTGTCGCCTTTGTTTTTATAGCACAGCTCTTAGGCTCCCATTGCTGCGTTGAGCATCATTGGGTGTCCCCGTTTGTTGGCTCTTACCCACTACGGGGGATCGGCCATGAAACCGGCGGTTAAGTTAGTAATTTTTTTATATATATAAAGAATGAGGAAGCCGTATAGGCGCCTGTCTCGCGCGCCTCTAGCCACGCGGTGCTCTTCTTTTCCCGATGATAGCTCTGAAACCTTCACCGCCAAAGCAGAAAATTAATGATAAAGAAAAATAGACAACAAGAAACAGTAAAAATGGAAATAAAATAAAGAATAAATAATAAAAATAAGGCGTTGTACGCAATTGCAGTTCGAGCCGTCGAAGCCAGGAAATAAAATGGGAGTTAACAAATAAAAAGAACGTCAGTTAACCTAGATATTTAAGAGTAATAAAAACTAAAAATGATGAGTAGTCTGAACTGCATACGTGCCTCTCAAATTATTTGCCGCAATATCGAGGGAACCATATATATATATATATATATATATATATATATATATATATATATATATATATATATATATATATATATATATATATATATATATATATATATTGTCACGTTATTACTAACGGTACAGAACCTCTGTCTGTCGGGGCACCAGGACGTCGAGCTGAACCGACACAGGAAAACACTTCTTCGTCTTCTCCACTTCCTTCTCCTCTCGTCAGTTTTACAGTGGCACATACAAACAGTAGAATAGCGCAATGCCATCCCATGCTCGTGGCATTACTCCCCTTCCAAAAAAAAACATCGTCCCGATGCTTAATGGTGAATAAAACAGAAAATAATCGCACACGCACACACGCACAAATGATGCAGCAGTGTCGAGGTGTTCGAGCGATCATCCAAGTAGACTTGAATAGTCAACGGGGGTAGTACGGCTTCATCCTCGATACATGCACAACGTCTGCTTGCTTTAAACGACGAGATCGGCGAGCCGTGCTTTCAAGCAGGACTTCGTAGTTGACGTCGCTGAGGCGACGTAGAACTCGATAAGGACCGAAGTAGCGGTGGAGTAATTTTTCCGAGCGGCCCCTTTGGCGAATAGGAATCCACAGCCACACTTGATCACTGGGCTGGTAAATGACCTCGCGATGCCGAGAATTGTATCTGTGCGAGTCGATGTGTTGCTGGGTTTGGATTCGCTCGAGTGCAAGCTTGCGAGCTGCGCCTGCGAGCCGGATAAAGTCGTTCGCATCGGTGGTAATGTAACAGCTGTCGGGTAACAGCATGGCATCCAGCATCGTAATTGCTTCTCGGCCGTGAAGCAACCGGAAAGGGGTGAACCCCGTAGTCTCTTGAACCGCAGTGTTATAAGCGAACGTAATGTATGGTAGAACGTCGTCCCAGTTTTTGTGGTCTTGGTGAACGTACATGGAGAGCATGTCAGCGAGGGTCCTGTTTAATCTCTCCGTAAGACCATTGGTTTGTGGATGGTATGCGGTAGCTTTGCGATGAGCGGTTCCGCTAAGCCTCATGACGTCTTGCATCATTTGCGCTGTAAAAGCTGTTCCACGGTCAGTGATGACAACTGCTGGCGCTCCATGGCGGAGGACGATGTTGTTCACGAAGAAGTACGCAATCTCATTGGCAGTGCCTCGTTGTAGGGCTTTTGTTTCGCAGTACTTCGTCAAATAGTCAGTAGCGACTACGATCCAGCGGTTGCCGTCATGAGACTTCGGGAAGGGCCCGAGCAAGTCCATGCCGATTTGTTGAAACGGCTCTGCTGGCGGTGCAACAGGCTTCAGGAAACCAGCTGGGCGCATAGGTGGGGCTTTACGACGCTGGCAATCATTACACGTTTTTACGTAATGCTTGACATCCTGAGTGAGTTTTGGCCAGTAGTAGCGCTGACGAATCCGAGCAAGGGTACGCGCGAATCCCATGTGGCCGGACGAAGGCTCATCGTGGCAGGCAGATAAAATGTCGGCACGCAGCACCGATGGAACGACGAGCAGGTGTTCAGTCGCATAAGGTTTGAAGTTCTTTTTGTAGAGGATGTTATTACGGAGACAGAATGATTCTGAACGCACGAATGCCCGCGGAGGTTTCGAGCTACGGCCTTCAAGGTATTTAATAAGTTGTTCAAGCTCTGAATCGTTCCGTTGTTGTTGGGCCAAATCTGATTCACTGACAGCACAAAGAAAACGGCTTTCGGTATCATCATCGCTTGATGTCGTTGCAAGTGGAGCGCGCGAAAGGCAATCGGCATCAGCGTGTCTCCGGCCAGACTTGTAGACGATTGTTACGTCAAATTCTTGAAGGCGCAAGCTCCATCTCGCGAGACGCCCTGAAGGGTCCTTGAGATTGGCCAGCCAACAGAGGGCATGATGGTCTGTGACGACTCTGAACGGACGGCCATAGAGATACGGTCGGAACTTTGATATCGCCCAGATAACAGCAAGGCATTCCTTCTCCGTGGTCGAGTAGTTAGCTTCCGCAGATGACAGAATGCGACTAGCATAGGCGATGGGACGCTCGACGCCATCTTGCCACTGGACGAGCACTGCACCAAGACCGATGTTGCTTGCGTCAGTGTGCAGTTCAGTGGCGGCATCTTCGTCAAAGTGTCCTAGTACGGGCTCGGTCTGGAGGCGCTGCTGAAGCTCGGAAAAAGCGTCTCTTTGCTCGGGACCCCAGACAAAAGGAATATCCTCTTTCGTTAAGCGGGTGAGGGGTTCGGCGATGTTCGCGAAATTCTGCACAAAGCGCCTGTAGTATGCGCAGAGGCCTAAAAATCGGCGCACATCACGTTTGTTGGAAGGTGGGGGAAATGCAGCAACAGCCATTGTCTTGTCTGGGTCTGGCCGAATGCCATCGTGACTGACAAGGTGTCCGAGGAACTTTAGTTCGTCGTAGCCGAAATGGCATTTCTCCGGTTTTAGTGATAGGCCTGCTTTGCGAATTGCGACGAAGACGGACTGAAGTCTTTGTAAATGTTGATCGAATGTTTGCGAAAAAACAACGACGTCGTCTAAATAGACAAGGCACGATTCCCACTTGAGGCCTGACAGCACGGTATCCATCATCCTTTGGAACGTTGCTGGAGCAGAGCACAGGCCGAACGGTAGCACTTTAAATTCGTAGAGGCCGTCGGGAGTTATGAACGCTGTTTTTTCACGGTCGCGTTCATCGACCTCAATCTGCCAGTAGCCGCTTCGCAAATCCATGGATGAGAAATATCGGGCATGTCGAAGTCGATCCAGTGAGTCGTCTATGCGTGGAAGAGGGTAGACGTCTTTTTTCGTCACTGTGTTGAGTTTTCTGTAATCCACGCAAAATCGAAGAGTGCCGTCCTTCCTTTTTACAAGTACGACGGGGGACGCCCATGGACTGGTCGAGGGTTGGATTATGTCATCGTCGAGCATCTGCTTCACCTGAGAACGTATCACCTCTTGTTCTTTTTGCGACACCCGGTAGGCGTGCTGTCGTACCGGTCGTTCGGTAGGGTCCGTTATAATGCGGTGCTTTACGGTTGGGGTCTGCTTGATTTTTGAAGTGGACGCAAAACAGTCACTAAAGGTGCGTAACATTGTGCGTAGCTGCTCCTTCTGCACGCATGTGAGCTTCGGATTCACATCGACTGTGCTGGCCACTGCAGTGTCACATTCGGCGGCTGCGGCAATAGGAGCAATCGTAGAAAATGCTTCGTCGCCAATGGCTTCGAAGTGAGCGATTGCTGTTCGCTTTGTCAAGTGTTGGTATTCGCCGCTGAAATTCGTGATCAAGAGCTGAGTGATCCTACGTTTCAGTTGGACGATACCGCGGGCGATGCAGATTTGCCGAGCCAAGAGCACCGACAGGTTCGCTTCGGCGATACCATTACTGCTATTATCGCAGTCGCTCTCCACAGTTACCAACATACTGGTTCGCGGCGGAAGTGTGAGGGTATCGTCAACAATTCGAAGTGCAGTTTTCTGCGTATTGGTATCTTTTTGTCTGGGAGCATGGTCGTCTGAAAACGTTATAAGCATGTCTCGAAGGTTAATAACGGCTCCGTGCTCGCGGAGGAAATCCATTCCGAGAATAACTCTTCGGGAGCATTCACGCAACACGACGAAAGAAGCAACGTACGTCGACTCACGGATTTGGAGCCGGGCGGTGCATCTCCCAATTGGTGTCAATAGGTGACCGCCTGCTGTCCGGAGGTTGGGTCCATGTCCCCACGGTGTCATTACCTTTCTCAGCTGAACAACGAGGTCAGCGCTGATAACGGAGTAATCGGCGCCCGTGTCTACCAGAGCAGTTACGGTAGGGTCCCTAGAATATTGGCTAGTCTGCCGTCCGCCGAGGAGAGCGAGCACGCTTGCCGAATGATGCGAGTGGTGGCGCTTCGAGCAGTCCTCATGCTGGGGAGCGGCGCTCCGCCGACCAGCTGCGTGTCGCCGAAGCGCGGGCGCACGTTCAGCATAGTTCAGGCAGTTCAGGTTGACCATTTCTTGCAATATTTTTTTGCTGCAGCATAATTAT
Organism: Rhipicephalus sanguineus; assembly: GCF_013339695.2. NCBI lineage: Eukaryota > Metazoa > Arthropoda > Arachnida > Ixodida > Ixodidae > Rhipicephalus > Rhipicephalus sanguineus. The sequence goes on from NC_051181.1 coordinate 50,946,422, forward strand.
GCCCATGGCAAATATTAACCGGTTCGATTAACACGTTCTGACGTGCTTTCGTTCGCAAAGGCTTGCTTTGCCGAGGCCCATATATCAAAGGAATGCATGGTAATACTGTGTGTAGGTTGTTTCTCAGGTGGCACGGCACCAACTGACATTGAAAGAACCAGTTTACTTTTTTTTTCAGAAATTTTATTGGCATGAGCATAAAAAAAGACAACTAAAACAGCGAAACGAAAGTGGTTATGAAAGCAAATAAATATGAATAATTGCACAGGTAGGAAAATTATTTACATCTCCTCATTTTCAAATGCTTCAACTGCTCTTTTTTTGCTGTTCTCTCATTGTTAATGGGCCTTCACAAAAAAGCGCAGCCGTAGAAGAATGTAAAACTTCACTATTTGCAAGTAATTTGCTGTGCATGCTCTGTGCATGTTAGTGGAAGCAGCTGTACCCACGTAATGAAATCGGCAAAGTCGAGAATGCTTTGCTCGTGTAGCACACTATTTAATGAGAACTAACAGACAATAATGCCAGGGAAAGTATACGGGATGTTATTTGTAGTAATTAGGATATGAATGTGAACAAAGTAAAGTCCTTGCCGGCGGCAAGTTATCTTTTCGTCAACTTTACTTTGTTCACATTTATATCCTAATTACTACAAATAACATCCCGTATACTTTCGCTGGCATTATTGTCTGTTAGTTTTCATTAAATAGTGTGTTTCACAAACAAAAAAACGAGCCCTTAAGAGTCATCTTCTTTGCTCGTGTAGCTTATTTACGCTGAAAAATGTCGTGAAGCTGTTCTCAAGGACGGTTATAATATCCTTAAGAGGGCCCGAAGGGCACATCAAACCTCCATTGTCAAAATTTGATGTGGATTCAGAAGCATGATCCACAGCACCGCGCTTTTCCACAGAGAGCAGCACACTCATTAGAGGAAGTCTTCCTCAGGATCTTTCTTACTGTGTACCCTGCCACATAATAAATAAGCATTTCATGGCTTTTTGCCGTCACAGAAGACGCGTGGTCCGACGAAGTGATATTGCGCAAAGCGCAACCTTGCAGTGCATTTTCAGCATCACCGAACATTCCTCCACCAATCAAATTATCCAGTACAGCAACCTTGCTTTCCGTTTGTACCTCAGGAAGAGAAGCCAGAGAAGTGATAACTTCTGGGGCACAATTTCCTGATTTATGTGGTTTTGCAATGTTATAAAACGCCAGTGAACTATCACTAAAAATTGTGCTGCAGTTGGATGGTCATTCGTTCCGGCAGACTGATGAGGTGAGGTCCACGTAGTCCAGCAAACACGTCGTAGCAGTTGTGGTCGTAGTAACATAGAGTTACTGTATATGCTACCTTAAAGGTAGAACTCTATAGTAACACAACGGACGATTCGCAGCACCACAACACAACACAATGAACAAGCACTAAGCAGGCGAGAGCAATGAGCGGGTGACATTCCGAAAGCGCGCAGCGCCCCCTGCGAGGTCATTTAGAAAGCGTCAACCCCTTCCCATACGGTGCACACGCGGACGGTAGACTAGCCAGTATTCAAGGGACCATAGTTACGGGGTGGTTGTCGACAAGAATGGAGATGTCAGCAGATACACGTCTGTCGTCGAGGGTATACGTCTGCGAAAGGGAGTCGTCGGATGTCGGCAGGCAGTTCGGAGGAGGGTCCTTTAACGGTCGATCGACAGCGGCCTCACCCCCGGAGGTCGCTGTTCCTAGTTTCCCCGGCGTGGGCTTGGGGACCTAGGCGATCGTCCCGCAACGACGTCGGCAAAGGTTGAGTGTTGGCCAGGTGACATGGACCCAAGCAACATTTTATCCTTGGCAAAATGTCGGCCTGATGTCGCTGGCCAACTGCACTGTCGTTGGCCCAACCTTGGCAACCAATGTAGGGCCGGTCTTGGGGATTGACATTGGCCTCATGTGGGCCTGCGTCGGCACTCGATGTAGGCCCGTCCACCGTGGCCGACGATGCCGAGTGCATGCCGCTCGCGGGTTGACCAAGGCCCGACACCACATAAGCGTCGATTTACCGACGGCCGTGGGTCGGTTGCGGACGTTTCTCGCTAGTATTGCTCTGCTTTTATTTTCTTATTTTTTGTACGTGTTCTAACAAAACGCATCAATTGTTTTTCTGGTGTGTTGATGCGTGTCGTATTTAATGTGAACGGGCAGTTTATAGAGGCGTTTAACTCTATCTGAATTAATTACGGGCAGAGTGCACATGTAAGACGGAATTAAACGCCTCTAACGGTCTGCACTAACGTGTTAATACGTAACACACAATAACAGAAAGACGTGAATATAAGTTTTCTCTCTTTATATGTTTATTTTGCAATGATATAGATGCACTAATTTTACATGCAACATTGTTCGCACGGAGCGTTTGCATCAGCCCTTGTGCACGCAACCGTACAGTCCATGTGATCGCTGCATGATAGCGCTGACATATATATAAAACGGACGGCATTCTTGTTGGATCGGCTCCCTTCTTTCGGCCAGTTCTCGTGCTCTTGGCCCTGATCACGTACGCAGATGCGACGTTTTACCGTCGAGATGTGAGAGGGTAAATCGCCACCCTCATCAAGATGTGAGACTTGCATTGTTCTTCTGTCGGGAAATACTGAAAGAAAGAACAATGAATAATACTCTGAGAAAGGTAGACTATTTACTTGACCACTTGCACAGTCATGTCGCGTCTAGAAACTCTATTCACACAACTAAACAAAATTATTTTGTCACTGCACAAATAAGAAAAACACTGCACTTACAATAAATGCCAGTGTGCTGAAATTTTGAGAAGTGCTTTCAAGCTCCACAACCCACAAACTAGATAATATGTGGAGACAGGATGGATTGAGGTCTTCATTGTTGGCTCGTAATGTCACTGCAAAACAAATGGTACAATAAATAGATTAATGAGAACACAATCTTACCTTCAAAGCGGCCGCGGGCCAGTCACATATTGTGCAGTCGGCATTTACAGCACACTTGCGATCAAATGAAAAGTGATTGCGTGAAACTTCCGTAACCAAGCATGCGTCTTACCAGAATTCTTTTCAGTTGGCGAGACCAGCGCAGCACGCTATCCACACCAGTCCTTGTTGCAGTGTTCCTTAGAGAAAACGGCAAAATAGGTTACGGTCTTACAATAAGATGCCACAAATAAAAAACAAGAAAATCTTACATATTTGCCCGTCAACGATGTCTTGGGTCCACGGACAAATATAACCACCGTTCGCCTGAACATTTCTGATCTGCCCGCTAGAAGAGACGACCAGATTGACGCATCAATTGCGCAAATAAAATTTGATTTTGTCGCTAGACAAAAGTCACGATACGATACACCGAGGAAATAGAATGTCACTTACGGGTTCGCGTCAAATCCTCGGCAGCGGGAGACGGCCGCGCGCCTCCAAGATCAAGGCAAACGAAATGCTTCTGAGTGCTTGCCAGGGTTGCCAGGTACTCGGAGAGCTACCCGCCAAATTTCTGCCCAATAATAGCCCAAAAGTAGCCAAACGTAATTTATAAAAAATAGCCCAAAATAGCCAAAGAGAGCAAATATAGAAAAAGGTTTCCATTTATTATAATTTATACACAGAGGGTTTATATATACATGTCTCCAATAGACCTCTACCGGCCTACGTCACTCACTCCCCGTGACGTCAGGTCACGTGACCTCTCGGCGCACGTGCAACGGAGGGTGGTTGGCAAAACACTCCCGCTGCCGGCTCAGCGTGGTACAGTCGCACGGTGTTTGGCGCACGTTTTTTTTTTCTTTTGAACCTTTTCTTAATCTTTCGGTTCCAAGATTATTTGTGGTATGTGTCAAAGAACATATAAATGTGTCGTGGACTGCGTGACGAAAAATTTGCCACGCTGCTGGCTGTTTAACTTGGAGAAGTGAACTCACGTGGTGATCTGTGCGAGGAACAGCGGCATCGTGGCATCGTCTTCGAAAATGTGCCGCGTTTGCTGTGGCGTGTAGTGTGCGTTGAAAGGCAGCGACGATATCGGTTCACAGTTGCGGACGTTGAAACTGACAATATTGTGTGTGGTGTGTGCTGTGTGAATAACGATGCATCTTGTTTGCGATGTAAGGAAGAAGAAGATCATATGCGGCAGTGGCCACGACATTAGCTGAGAGAGCCGAGCGCGAGCTGTTGGTGTTTGGACTGTGATTCTTGTGTTGGTTTTCGCCGCCCGCCTTCAGCGTCCGTGAGCCTGCTTCTCAAGTGCTACTTGTCGCCAATAAACCTCGTTCCAGAGACTTGGACGACAGGCCAGGGGAGTGAAAGGGCAGTCGAAGCCAGACGAGCGAGCCGACGGCGAAAGCGAAAACATTGGCGCGCGTTGTATCTAACAGGGCAATTTGCAGTGACCGGTTGTCGACGGAACATCAGGATTGGACATTTATTTGACGCGATGATCTGCGAGTGCACATCTCAGTGTTTGTGCGGGGTGCACAAAACAACAAAAAAAAAAAAGTGCATGATGTCCGGGCTGAAAGGTGAGACTACGCATGAGCTACCAGCGTGTTTTAGCATTGCCGAACATGCACGTATGGTTTACCACGGCGAATATCCAGAAGCATACGCATATCGCATTTTATTTTATCTCAGTGTTTGTGCGGGGTGCACAAAACAACAAACAAAAAAAAAAGTGCATGATGTCCGAGCTGAAAGGTGAGACTACGCATGAGCTACCAGCGTGTTTTAGCATTGCCGAACATGCACGTATGGTTTACCACGGCGAATATCCAGAAGCATACGCATATCGCATTTTATTGAAGATGTACGTCTTAATGGAAGCAGTGGAGATTCTTGTTTGTCATATTCTAGTTAGCTTATCTTTACGGCTCGATTTTTATGAAGTGACATTCCGACTTTGTGTACAAAGTCTAAAGGAGAGGAGTAAGTATGGAAACACGTTGTAGGCATCAGATACAGCGAAGTAACCGCGCAAGAGATTATTTATAACTAAATTATTGTGTTTAACATCTCAAAACTGCTCAGTGGATTATGAAGAACGCCGTAGGGGAAAACTTCGTTTTAATTTTCACTGAGATTTGTTAACCGAACTCAGGCTAATGAAATGAGCGTTTCCTTCGTTTTCTTTTTTTTTCTTTCATTCATCTCTGATCAGAATTTTGCGCCGTGAGTGCGAATCTAATCCGTGACCTCGCGCACAGTAGCCGCCAATGCTGTACATCGTTTAAAACTGCAGTGCAGATTTCGCGACGGAAATTGAGTACGTCCACATCCATGCCATGCTAATATTTCTCCAAACACCAGTCGCCGTGAAAATGTACAACGTTCGCTTTCGAGCAGCATAAGATTTTTTATGGCTATCATCCACGACGAGCAAATCATATGTTGATCTAACAGACTCGTTCACTGCAGGCAGTCTTCCTTCTAACATCTGTGAGTTCAGAAAATAGCAATTTGCAAAAACTTCTATCGAAGTAAAGCACACACGCAGTGCTGCTATGCAGAGAGATCCCGCCGGCGGAACTTTCTTGCCAACCAGCACCTGCTCCGAAGGCGGGACTTGGGGGCGGGACACTGCCAGTGACGTCACACTGTTTGCAAACAGGGAGAGGTCTATTGTGCTGCTGCTTGCAAGATCGCGTGTGTGGTGCAGGTAGTAGAAATAGAAAGTAAATGTCACTTTATTTGCTGGAATTTCTGTTTTCTTGTTGCTTATTATTAATTTGGTTTTCTTTGAAGTGACGACACAATGTGAGGATTGTAGTCAAAGGAATGGAGAACCCCATGGAGGAGACGAATGTTTTTAGTGATTGCTCGTTTGTTATTTCACGGCCGCTACGTTTTTTTATGTGGTTATTTAAAGCGAATAACTAAAGCTAAACGATGCGGATCACATTCAGAGCATATGTTGGAATCCATATCAAGCTAAGCTAAAGCAAAGCGGTAAATTATATCATTTAATATCAACGGTGATGCGTAGAATCTGGTGATAGTAGGCATAGCACAGAAAAACGTTACAAGGCTCCAAGTTACTATGTGTGTGCTATCATTTACACTTTATATTTAAATCCACAAATTTATTCGCTGTGAGAAGGAACAACTCAGCAGCATCGCGAAACCGGGCAAAGGAAGCTTCGCCTTAATTGTAAGGGAACAGATTCGTTATTACTGACTACCGTAATTGTCTAGTGGAGGCTGCTGACACCTTAAGAATGCAAAAGCACAGGTAAAGGATAGTAGAAAGAGTGAAGTAAAGATAACTGTGTACGTAAACACTTGATTCACAACGAACTTGAGGCACAACCACCACTAAAGAGGAGAAAAGGCACTGGAAAACAAGCGTTTGAAGCGAAGGCAGGTAATAGCCCAAAAGTAGCCAAATAGCCAACGACAAAAAATCCCGCCAAGTCCACAAAAATGTAGCCCAATTTGGCTATTTATAGCCCAACCTGGCAACCCTGGTGCTTGCCCGCCTCTGCGTAGTGTTTCTCTCGCTCGAAAGAGCTACGATTTCGCGGGAAGGGAAATCACGCACGCCACGGAGCTTGCTTCCCTCCCCAGCGCGGTGACAAAGAAAAAAAAAAAAAACGCGAGAGTTCCGAGGTCCGGCGCTCCGCTTGCACGCCCCGCCGCCCTCGGCACATTCCGTTCCTCCTTTCAGGACTTGTCATTCTTTCTGGGAGAGGGATGTGATGCATGTTGCGCGTGCTCTCTCTCCAAAGCAAGAACAGCGAAGACCCCATCTCACCACTTGTTTTTTTTTTTTTTTTCGGGGGAACGCACGTGTTGCTTATATCAGCTCTGTCTGGTGAGAAAAAAAAAGGCGCGCGAAATTTCCACTGAAGCACATGCCTGACTCTGGGGCAGCGCTAATGCGTCCAAAAAGCGAATCGAATTTGAATTGAACCGTTTTCGTTGTTAACACAAAATATCGTTGGCACCCTAACATTAAAACAAATTAACATGAAAACCATAAACTGAGCATCAAGTACAATATTAAACTATTCAGTGTGTGCGGACTATCGAATTCTGGCTCTTCAAGCGACTTTTACGCTAATTTTGTGTTTATTTGGACATAGATGATATTTTGAAACATTCGTATTAACTCATATGGGCTATTCCCGAAGACAGAATCAAGTATGATGATATTCGATTCTATATTCCAAATGTTTCCATTATATCTGATGTCCTCCCTCTGTCATGCGGCTCGATCAGATCAATCATATATTTATATTCACGACCGTGCTAAAGCGGTGGACAGTTCGGTGGACAGTTCAAAATCATCGATATTTTAATAGGGATTAGCGCGCTATAGTATCAGGATCAAAATTAAATTTCTGCTCGGTACTCGCATTTATTCCCATTTATTGATGTTGTTCAACCAAATGCTTTGCGTCTAATGCATGCAAAGTCGGACATTTTCTTGAGCTTCGAGCAGAAACCGTAAACGCTCGGTACACTTGAAAAGCACTCACGTCGTACCACTGTACATTGAGCATATAAGTGCTTCATCATAACAGGTCATCATAAGGCTTGAAAGGTGCTCATGACAATGCGGCGGAGGATTCTCAGCGGCCCGATCGCTAAAGGTTCTGAAGTTTCTTGCGAAACAGGTGAAAAATTTCGACATTTAAATTCCGCATCCTAACCAACTCCGCAATCGTACCTTTTCTTATTCACATACTTAATGTGCACATCAGAAATATTCGGCTGGATTCGGGAAAACTGAGGCACAGCAAACATGTAACTTTAGTGCTGGGGTTATTGATTGGAGCAGAACTGCAAATGCGACGTCATTCTTAGACAAATGGACATGTAATAAGCTACAAGAATGCCAGATTTTAAGATCACTTCGCAATTCAGCTTTTCATATATTCAGTTAGAGCTTTCGCGCCCCTGAAACACGTATATGAAATTTTACATTAAAGTTGTACAGTCCGCGAGAATTCTATTTCGCACAATTCGTGTGACGAAATTAATATTTTTTTTGGTCTCGCTATAAAGCAGCCAAAACCTTTCCGACGGGAGAAAGAATGAATTAATTCATTTTCAATAAAGTTTATTATTAATAGATGGTGTAATGCATATGGTCGGTTACAATCAACGTGCCATTTGCGAACTATTTCAGTCAATTCTATACCGCGGCACAATGGACCATTGTAAAGCCACATTAAACATAAATTCGCGTGATTGCACTTTCTTATCCGTTATGTACTTCCTGGTGGCAAATACATTGATCTCCAGAGTGTTCAAATCTTGCGATTTCTCAAGATTATAAAGATATTTTAACGATATTCTCCGATCGAATAATTCTTCACAACGCCGAAGAACTCCAACTTCCATATTGATGCCAATTGCATGCGCTCATCATTATGGCCATCGCATGTATAGTCAGCATCCGATTAATAGCTTAACTTCAGTCAGTTCAGAGCAAAACTCGATGTTATCCCTTAGCCGGAAGTTTCCCTTACGTCTATGGTTGACGGTCATTGCTGTTTTCCTTGTTTGACCAAAGGCCATCATCGCGTTTGTAGCTACACTACGTGACTTATTCCTCAACATACTGCCCAAACGTGCTCGCGCTTGTTAGCTCGAAACCTAAATGTTGAATTTCAAAGTAAAATTGACCAGTGTTCAACTTGTCACCCGATCAGAGACGAATACTTTTCACCACGTCGCGTTATTTTGCTGTGCTTTCGATAAAAACGGCGTTAGATTGATGAGCTATGCTGACAAATCCTCATCACTCTATGCAGCCGATGTAAGGCTGGACAAATATATAAATCAATCTAACGGTGTCGAGCAGTGCACCTGGTCCCATGTGGTGCGTCAGCAAGGGACTTGATAATTAAGTTCTCATATGTGTAGAAACGTACGGCACGCTTACGTTGCGCACCCTCTACAGTCAGCCACACATATCGTCAACGGCACGTGAAGCGTCTACTATTAGCAATGTAATTTTATTACTTTTTTTTTCGTTTTGCATGCGAGGCACCGACGACGGCAGATTACCGCGAGGCACTAGCTATGCATTTGTCTAACGCGTCTTGAAATATAAAGCTACAGCCTCCATAGAATCATAGAAATATAAAGCTACAGCGTCCAGTTTTAAGCACGTGTTGCTCCCATTGATAATTATCATTCTGTGAAATAACAGAACTAGTAAACATTTTATTAACATTCCAACAGAACAGCAGTGCGCGTTGCGCGTTACCCGCCGCAAATGCTCCATTATGCGATTCTTTTACACGCATGAGTCAGAAGATCAGACAAATCCGCGGAATGTTTCTCATGCATTTCCATGCATCATATTCCCTTGCTTATCTTTTTGTTTGGTATTTTCAAGACGTATAAAATGATCACAATGCGATTTCTGACTGGCATTATTTCGTATCTTGAGGCAGTGCATCGTTGGGATTATTTTAACTTCTTTATAATATAGGTTACGGTGTACCTGCTTTGTCTTTTATTTAAAACAAGGGTTCATTTTTATTTGAAATGCTGTGCTAAAATGAGGAATGTCACAAACATATGCAAGGCGACCTCTGACAAAGTGATGGGATAACAGAAACTTTTCAAATAGGCATATCGAGGAATATGAGCTTATTATCTGTAAGAGATAAAGGTGTAACTACATTGCACATTAAAGAAAAAGATAAATTCGCGTTAACTTAATTCAAACTTGTTACTACCTAGACGTACACGCGTAAATTTTGACAAACGCAAGTCTTTAGTGGTGCTGTTTCGGACGTGTCCCATTTTCTTATCTTGGCGGCAAAAAGCACTGCTGGGCACTGACGGCAGGCCTGCAGATGTGCGGCTTCTTCGAAAGAGGAGGCGGCTCCACGCTGAGAAAGAAAACCGGAGAACAGCGGAAAAAAAAGAAAAAAAGAAGTTTCCCTCTCCCCACTGGGAGCTTCCGGGGCGCGGGCCGCCGTAGCGCATGTTATTTTGCGTTTTTTTTTTAAGTGTGTTTTTCACTCCACGCGCGCGCGTTTCCTTTATGTCACTTTTCCACCTTCTGCGTTTTATTTTCCACAGCACGAGTCTTCCGTGGATTGCCATCGCTATGTGTTCGTTCTAACAACCTTGAAAGAATATTTCTTGTTTGTATATTATTCGTGTATTTGGTACTAAAATCTTACATTGCGGCCACGCCTTTTGATGAGTTTTTTTCACATAGCATATATGGTATTTCCGTTTGCCTGACTTATCCGTCAGCGAAAGATGAGAACGTTTACTCATTCCATTGCGCAAATTACATAATAAAGGACCAGCTGTTAGAACAAAACATTGCGTCTCTCTATCCACGGACTGTTTTGGGTGCAGCGCTGCTCGGGCAGCACGCAAAAATTTTCATGCTTCATGTTGTCTGTATACAGACGATGCTTCTTTTAAGTTATACAGAATGGTTTTTTAATGGCCGTTTTAGTTCAGAAATGACATAAATGTATTATGTGAGCTCGGTTTAATGCAAGCGGGTGACATTACTTGCATGAAAAAGCAAAATAAATAATCGCCTATCTAAATAAAGTTCATTTATGACCTTCAAATTACACTGCCTTACCTACTGCAACTGACTAACTGTAGCCACTGAGTTTGCAATAATTGGAATGAAATCTTACGATTTAATATTTATGCCATCAAATTTGAGGTAATTCACTGTTTGCTTCAGTCACGTTTATTTTTGTAAGAATCCGTTTAAGCATCGAACAACGACAAAAGCCTAGTTTAACGCCCATGTATATAAATACTGTCGCACACTTGGCGAATGATGGTCTCGAGAAAATCTAGATACGCACGCCTGGAGAAACCATGCACGAATGTAATGGCTCGCTAATATTTTTGTTATTTAGTCAATAATGTATTTGTATTGCTCGCACAAATAATCTCTATCACTTGGTGTAATCAGCTCAAGGACCACAAGTATGTTGTGTGTCACAGGTGATTTTTGTAATGTTTAAAAAATCACACTGTAGGAGTTGTTTACACTTCCTGCAGTGTATTTTATGCTGCCCTAAAATAATACACGCTGTTCGAATTCTCTGCCGGCAACCAAGGCCGGCACGACGTGTTGCCGACTTGTCGCCCCGACAAGCGTTTGGCGCGCTCGGCGTTCACTCGGCCACCAACGGTGGTGCGAATCGTGCAGCCGACCTAGTGCCGACAAGCGTTTGGCGCGCTCGGCGTTCACTTGGCCACCGACGGTGGCGCGAATCGTGCAGCAGATCTAGTGCCGACGTAGCTGGCAGCGCACCTCCGGCCGACCCTTTTCGGATGCCTGGTGGCCAGTGAAGTCGGCTGCCGGCTATTTGCCAGTGATCAGCCAAACGTCGGCATACGTCGGCAGTCGGCCAGCGTTGCTTGGGGAGCGCCGGGGAGACGGTGAGCGGGATTGGCGTCTCTGAAAGGTGGAGGACTGCTGGCTTGCCAAGTACTCGGCGATAGCACGGGGCCGCTCACCATCCCGCGGTCGACGAGCATCTGGACGAAAGCCAGGAAGGCCCATGTGTCGGTACGTACACTCGCGGTAGACGTGACCTGGTTCACCACAATGGTAACAAAGGGGCCGATTGTCAGGAGCGCGCCACACACTGGATTTCCGAACATTGAGTCGTGGGTTCTCGTAATTCGGTGGGCTTGAGTAGAACGGCGTCGTCTGTTGGGTGGGCAGACGGGACGGATAGCCGACTGCCGGTGCAGGAGTACGTAACGCCTCCGCGTACGTTAAAAGAGGAGCCTCTGCTGGCGGCGGAGCCATCAACGGTTGAACCAGATGCCGGACCTCTTCGCGGACAACATCCGTTAGAGCAGCCACATGAGGCGGAGGAGACGCTGCGATATATATATATATATATATATATATATATATATATATACCGCCAAATGAGAAGCCGCGCGGTCTTGTACGCCAATAACTGCGGCTCACACCCACTGTGTGTGTTTTCCCCTTGTGTATTCCTTCATCTTCTTCTGCTTCTTCCTTTCTTCTTGGTCGATTTTGATACTTGTAAGTGGAGTGGAATGTAATGATTGTGAAGCCGGTAGGCCGCAGGGCTCCGGATGCTTTTCAAGCTCGTCATTATCGGGCTACCGGAGTGCCTCGACGCGATAGAGGTCATCAATCACACGATCAACACAGATGACGTGGACCACGGCGAACACAAGCGTCGGCAAAATGCAAGGCATGCCGCATCGGGCCGTCCGGGAGGTGGAGCTGCACCTCGAAGGCATGAGGCTCCCCTGATCTCCCGATAAGTCGGAAATCCTGCTCCACAGACCTAAAGGACCCCGCCCGCAGGGTGTGGTGGACGTTTGGGCGTCCGCGCCACGACTATGGAGGGGACCCGAATACCTATAAGCGGTCCACTTGAGGCGGCTGCAGACGGGCGCTTTCGCCAACCACAGCCTGTGGCCCGCGCTGCACCCCTCTCCCGATGGCCCGGGGTGCGAGCATGAACTTGTCGATATGGCCCATGTGCTTTGGGAGTGCGAAGAAAGACCAAGAGGAAGGAGGACCCTCTGACGCGGGGTGCCTCGCCGAGCGATAACAAGCTGCCCTCCACAGCGAGGCCCCCGAAGACCTGGAGTGGGCCGTCTATCGGGCTAGGGCCATCGCTGCAGGAACCTCAGAAGATGTTCCTCGAGCGAGGGACACCTGGCATACCAGCCCCCGGGCACTAGTAGCAATAACCGTTCGTCAAATAAAGTTTCTTCTAATCCGATTCATTGTAAAAGAAACAGCTGCGGTGCCACCTCGGTGGTACACTGGTTACGGAGGTCGGCCGTTGACTCGAACGTCGCGGTATCGATGCCGGCCGCGGCGGTCGCATTTCGATGGAGGCGAAGTGCTAGAGGCCCGCGTAGTACTGTGAGATGTCGGTGAACGTTAAAGGACACCAGGGGATCGGAATTTCCGGAGCCCTTCACTACAGCGTGCCTCATAATCATATTGTTGTTTTGGCATGCAAAACCAGAGATATTATTATTATTATTATTATTATTATTATTATTATTATTATTATTATTATTATTATTATTTATTATTATTATTATTATTATTGCTGCAAAGCATGTTACAGTTTGTTTTGTGATGACCGCCGGCACACGGCTTTATCACCTCTGTGTGTGATACGAGACGCGTCGCGATTTATCTGGGATGGGCGCGGCTATAGCGTATACTAGAATAATTTCGATAATCGCAGCCCCGCGCATAGGGTTCGAGATTAGAGGTGTGCACGGGCTCCGGGTAGCCCGAAAGCCCGAGCCGAACCGGCCCGTGGGCCGGCTCGGGCGGGCCGACGTATTTTCACCTCGGGCCCGGGCCGGGCTCGGGCTACTTGGAGTTTTATCGGGCCGGGCTCGGGCCCGCGCAAAGCCGACTCAAGCCCGAAATATAGAGAATGCGCGGGGACTTGTTTTCCAGCAGCATAAGCGCCTTTTCCGCGACCGCCCTTTACCGCTTTTCCTTTCGATTCGCTGCTTTAAACAAAAGGGGAGCAGGTAAAGCACTGCCTCTGTTGCACTCCGACGAACAGAGAAGCAGTGTTGGCGGTAACGCGTTACAAGTAATGGCGTTACCGGTAACGCGTTACTTTTTTCGGTAACTTAGTAACGTACTCGTTACAATTTAGAAACTGTAACGGGTAACGTACTTACGTTAACATTTTTCGGTAACGTGTGGTGTCACGTTACTCGTTACTTTTTCATCCTGGGGGTGCAGTCCTCTCAGAGCTCGCCCCGACAAATTCTTTTGTCGCAGCGTCGGACTTGCTGTCGGCCTGCCAGGCATTGACCAGAAAGCGCGGGCGGAATCGCTTTCTTTTTTGTGGAAATTGTTGGGACCAGTTTCTTAAGACGCGCCGACTCCTTGTGTGGAGGTTTTGGCCATCGCCAGACAAAGCTTGATGAAAGCCGCATAATTCGCCATGAGAAACTGTACGGACATGCTTCTCGTGGAAGTGGATGTAGCAGGTGGATTGCTGGCACCTACGCCTTTTCGTGCCCAAATGACAGGCCGGCCGAAGAGAAAGCGCAGGGGCTGGTTTACTCCATACCACGTGCTGGTCGTGAAATTTTGTACGTGGGGGAAACAAGAACTCCCCCGAAAGGCTGCGACAACATAAAAAACGATGCCCGCAAGTTCGCGTGACAAAGGAGTACACTCGCTGAGCATAGCATGGTTAACGACCACCGCATCGAATTCGACAACTCCCACGTCGTCGACTTAAGCGGCTTTCTGTGGAATTCTTGCCGATCCAGGCGACAGCCGGTAACGCCAACCGGTCAGGTGCGCTGCCGATCAAGAGTCTGCCTTATTGTGGAGAATTGGCGTGACCCCCGGCTGGAAGAAAACCCTGAAAAAGAGTGCGAGCGGGACGCGAAACGTAGAACTTTTTCTTGTAACGCAAAAAATCTTTTTTTTTTTACTCACTACCTTAATACCGCTGTCACACGAACAGCCTTAACCGCGGTTAAGCTAACTACGGTTACGGCTAACCACGGTTACAGGTAGCTACACGGCAGACATTACCGCAGTAGTGTACTAATCGTGGTTATTGCAAACGGGTGATTCCACGAGAGTTCGACACGGATCCGAAAACAAACATTTTAAGTTTATTGAGTATTTTATATTTTATGCATGTCCCATGCCAGTAGCCCGAAAGGGAACTTAATTTCCTTATTAACTGCATAATTTACGAGGGAAAAATGTCAAACACATTCAATCCGGAGGGACCAATTTCATTACCTGTCGTTCTCAAAAGTTCACGACGTTGTAAACAGAAATATTATCGTTACAAAGAAGATATTTTGTGTATGAAATGTATGCGCAACAAAGAGTAAAGTAACATTGTTTGAAACTTGTAGAGCTAAGGCAACTGTTTTTGAAAAATGTCTAAATATGCGACGTTTTATAGTAGCTACAAAGTTCATAAGACCTATCAACTTTGTTTTAAAAAACAAATTTTGCTTTTTTCTATCTGCAACTGCAGCGAAGTTTCTGGTTATCGAACTCCTGAGCGAGTGAGGCTGATCTTGAACACCCTCACATAAACGCTCGCATTTTTGCGGTAAATATACAGGTTAAAGTGAACAAAAAATGTTTATGCACAGATATTTTTTTACGTAACTAGCCCGTTTAAGCATTTCTTTATTACTACAAAATTCGCGCATTTATTTTGCTAGCAGAAGCACACCATCTGAATTATTGTAAATTTATTGAGATTTCATTGATGCTTTCTTTGCGAATAGCGTTGATGATTGACTCTCATATTCTGTATAATGCATATTGACAAAAACGGCTTCACCATGTGTCAGAGTCAGAAGCCATCACACGTAACTCTAAAGGCGACTTTAAGCCCCTATACCATTGCTGAGGTCCGGTACATTTGTGCAAGTAGTACTCATTAGATCAGAATTTCGGGTATATTCATTGTTTGAGTTAGAAGTTTTATGTGAAACAAATTTCAGATTTAAATTATTGCTATTGTGGGTTCGTGCAGCAAAGACACATCGATTACAATTTATGATTGCGGAGTAACGGCAGAGGTAACGTCCGTTACTTTTTTTCGGTAACGGTAACGGTAACGCGTTACATTTTTTTGTAGGTAACGTAGAGCGGTAACGCGTTCCTTGTTTTGTAGTGTAACGGGTAACGTATTTAGTTACTTTTTTTCAGTAACGCCTACCACACTGCAGAGAAGTAACACTACCTGAGCTAGTGACGGCGCCACCCGACTGTTCGCGTTAGATTTAAGGCCAAATCCGATATGAGTGAAAATGCACGCGACAGCGACGAGCGACCCGATGTAGATCGCCTTCGTGCAAGCTGACGCTTGCATGGGCATACCCCATATACGTGACGGCTTTGGCGAGCGAACTCCATTGTTGCTGGCATGAGGCCGTCTACTGTATAGCAAACGTGCCGCGCTGTCGCAGGTATGCAATGCAAATAAAAATATTTGTTGCATGTTGGTACGTAAAGCGTTTACCGTTGTCTCGCAGTACTTTTTATATGCACGCGGATAATTATTACGTTATTTGTTGGTGTACAGCTGATGTGCTGAGTACATTGCTTAGTACGTCGCTGATGTACATCCGGTTCGGGTGTTTTGTGACTTCCGGCTGATGAGCGATGGTTTCCAAATGTGAAAAAACCGAGCGATCGCGCGATTTCGAGCACGCGATACATCGCGCGAACGGCCCGTTTCGTCGCTCGTTGCTGTCGCGTGCATTTTGGCGCATATGGGGTTTGGCCTTTACTCGTAACTACTCTATGCGAACTCTGGCAGCACGCAAGAAGAGTGGATGTGACTCGCCGGCTGTCTCGCGTTCCGTTTTTCCTCTGCCAGCCAAGCCCGGTAAAAAGGACAATAAAAAAATTGCCTTCATTCTATGAAAAAATCGCTCGATATAGAAATGCATTACCTGCTCGCAGTGTTGTATGCGTTACCGAAAAAAAGTAACTAAATACGTTACTCGTTACGCTAAAGAAAAAGGAACGCGTTACCGCCCTGCGTTACCCATAAAAAAAGTTAACGCGTTACCGTTAGCGTTACCGAAAAAAGTAACGGACGTTACTTGTGCCGTTACACCATACTCAGAAACATTAATCAGTGCTTCTTCATGTCAATAACATACAATAGCAACTTTATAAAACTCCTATTCACAGGTAACATTAAAGTTGTCGCCCAAGCAAAAATTTTACCCGAAATACTGATTAAACGAGAACAGTTTGCACAAATCTGCCGTAACTTCGCAGTACTATAGTGGCCTAAAGTTACCTGTATAGAAATCTAATAAACATTGCTGTCACAAACGAGCGCGTTAACAAGGCGCGCGAGACATGTGATGGCTTCTAACTGTGTGGCACACGGGGAAGCTATTTTTCGGAATGGGTCATTGAGCACAAAGTGATCGATTTCATCATCAACGCTCTCCGAAATGAAAGCACCACTGAACAAGCCTGAATTAATTATGACGGCGTGCTTCTACTGCTAAAATAAACGCGCAGATTTTGTAGCAATAAAGGAATGCTTAAATGGCATAAATCTGGAGAAATGTATTTGCGCACATAAACAACTTTTTTTTTTCCAATATGACCTGTATAATTGCCTGAAATATTGCGACTGCGTATTTGAAAGTATTCAAGGTCAGTCTCACTTGCTCAGGATTTCAATAACCAGAAACATCGGCGCAGCTGCAAATAACAAGAAGCAAAACTAATTTTGAATACGAAGTTTATAAACAGTATTGCAGGAAGTTTCCTAATGTAACTACAAGCCGCTGAAATTATATAAGCAAAAGCTGCGTTTAAAAGCTGTAATCGGACAGCTTGACTCGTTTATTAGCGAATACGTCCGCACCTACGCTAAATAGGAGCTCGACGGACGCACTGTGTGGTACTCCTGTATTCACTTTAAGGAACAGCTGGTGAGCACGCTGAAAGTTTTCCTTGACGATGCCATGCGGAATCAAAGGTACCGAGACAGCCGCTCATCTTCAGTTGGCGATTACGTTCAGAAGGCATTTCCGAAGAAGTCATCCTCCTTTGTGCTGGAGCTTACACCGAGTCTTGATGTCCGCAAGCCGAGCAGATCTCGACAGTACGCTTTTGACGGTTACGAGCACCGCATTACGCTTCGCTTCATCGACATTCAACGACAACTTGAACCTCGATAGCAAGGTAGCCGAAAGTATAGCAGATCCAATTAATAAATTTCGGGAATTTGCTCCCCATTACAATTTCCCCTGCGCAATAAAAGGACCCCGTGCGGGGCCGCTTTGTGAACGCTTGGCGAGCCGACAGCAGCCCGCAGCAGCAACAAATAACGTCAAGGCGAGCTCCGAGAAAGGCGCTCCTACAAGACGAATGAATTTTGTGTAAGACTGCGAGAATAATTGGAATAAAAGTAACGAGTAACGTGACACCTCACGTTACCGAAAGATTGTAACGAAAGTACGTTACCCGTTACAGTTCCGAAATAGTAACGAGAACGTTACTAAGTTACTGAAAAAAGTAACGCGTTACCGGTAACGCCGTTACTTGTAACGCGTTAGCGCCAACACTACCTGCTCGTTCAAATGTCGTTCAAAAAGCCGGGCCGGGCCGGGCCGGGCCCGGGATTGTGTTTTCGTACGTCGGGCCGGGCCGGGCGGGCTCGCAGCCCTTTGCCGTCGGGCTCGGGCGGGCCTTCGACAAAGTCAGCGGGCCCGGGCCGGGCTCGGGCTCGGAAATACGGCCCGTGCACAGCTCTATTCGAGATAGCTCCGGATTGTCGGTGAATGTGGTGGCCACTTTTGGGGGGCGTATCTCGAATGTTCTTTGCCTCCTTTACATTCAGCGCGGGCGATTGCAACGGGCTTTCTGTTCCTCGACGACCGCCGAGCACGTTGTTTTGCTGCTGCTGCAGCCGAGTTGTACAGTTTTCTTTTAGTGAGCGCCAGTGAGCCTCAAACGGATTCTCTTTTCTTTTACGAGCTCTTCAGTCTCCTGTCTACCGAACCGCCGTCACTGCTACGTGATTATCATTAAGGCGAAAGCCTTGGATGCCTCATCAAAAGCGAAAATTGACCGGCGTCCCGCGGCAGCGTCTGCTGTCGGTGGCGTCCACATGATTGATGCAAAAAGTCATCATGACGTCACAGGTCGCCAAAATTTGTGACGTCAGTATGACGTCACATGATGACGCCATTAGACGACATCGTAGCTTAGTCAAATGTGTGCCGATCACGGAGGCAGTACAAAAACAGGTGAGGTGCCTCTGATCCTGGAGGCAGTGGAAAACCACATTAGGTGCAGAAAGCTTTTGGAAGCTGGCGGGGCAGGATGAATGCATCTAGAGTTACTGTATATGCTACCTTTAGGTAGCAGAGTTGTGCATAGGTTTGGCTAGCAACCACAGCTATGCGGCGAAGACGGACTCCGTTTTTGCAGGCGACACGCCTACCGGGTCACCGATCGACATGTTTGGCGTGTCGAAGACCGGTGATTAACTTTACTGTGAATGACTAGTGTCAATCCAGTTCGCTACAGCGGCGCCATAGAGGAATACAAAAATTGGCCCGAGTGTCAGCTTCTCCGCAACGCGTGGTTGCTAGCGGCGTTTGGATGACAGATGCGCAACTCCGCAACCTAAAGGTATACGATATACAGTAACTCTAAATGCATCGACTGAGAAGAAAAGAAGATGGCCTTCGCCTTCCAGTCGTCCTAAGCGAGTGCGTATAAGGAACCCTGTGAATTTTAATATTATTCTCTATCATGTGTATCCCCCGCCCCCACGTAATCCTTCGACGATCGAAGGTTCACGAAGTTTATTTAACTCGTATTTCCTTTCTATATTTACTTGCCGTTGCCCGGCACTCGCGCACCCATAGGCTACGGAAACGGTGCTCATTGGGTGAGGGAAGTGGGTTTGGGGGGGGGGGGGGGTATTGGCATAGCTTTTAGTGGGATGTTTACCGTGGTCCAATTTTACAGCGAAGCCGTATATGCATAGGGTTCCGTCTATTTTTTCTGTGCTTCAGCAAAAACCTATGTATACATACCTCAAAAATTTGGGCAATGACCACTCAGCACCAGTCGGGCATAAATTTGAATCTGGCTAAGAACTTGTGCAAGTTTGCACCCGAGCCGCTAAGTGTGTACCATAGCGACCGCATCAACCCATATGTGCCCAAACTCAGAAAAAATGACAAAGCAAATATTTTTTTTCAACAAAAAGTGTACTTAAACCCTCAAAAGAAAGCACAAGTTCTTTATTTACTGCCAGGTAAACGCAACACTGTTTTTCAAGCCGTCCTATACATATGGGACACTGGACATTAGGGGTGCTATGTGCGGGTGTGGTAAGCCTTGAAACATTTCACGTGCACACCGACATTGCACTTCTTCCTCTCCATGACGTGTTTCATACAAAGCACGCGTTTGCCCGGAGAAAGCGGTCGGCACGTGGCAGCATGAAAAGCAAGCAATGTCTAGGCTTGCACACGTTGAGAATGAGGCCTGCTTGATGTGCTATAGTTGGCGCTAGTCATCAGCTAAAGAAATAGCGATGTTAGAGTGCAGCAAAGAGGCGTCCTATATGTTGGGCACTGGGCATATATGGGTTAAGGCCACCGTCACCACTATCACGACCAAAGAATAAAATAAGGGAATGGTCCACCGATCAAAACGTGTGATGACAACCGATCAAGCCAATGAACGAGTTCGTACCTTTGTTCAAAATGCTGTGTCACAGCTTTGTTGGTCATCCACCTGTACAGAGTGTCATGACTCAGAATTCTCATATACAGCCTTTCATTAGGTTTCAATCGTGTAAGATTAGTGTTCATGCATCACCGTCGCGTAAAATATTTTTATTATTATTCATATAATATGCATACCGCACAAAAAGGAAAGAGCTAGCCCCCACACTCCGGCCTTCTCATTGATGTCAGCTTTTTTTTAAGTGCGCCTGTGCATCCCTTGGGGCTACAGTTGACGTCTGCCATTGACGCTCCTTAATTAGAATACATTATCAATTATGCCAATAATTCTTTCAATAAAGCAATCGAGTGCGACATTGTTCTGCAAGCCAAACCAAACTGAGCGTCTATGGTCTCGTAGTGTGCGGTGTTCTATCTGTATAATCACATTCCCTTTCGCCTTGCGAGGAGGAGCCATCGGCCTGGAGGAGAGACGAGCTGACGAACGGAGCTTAGCAAAGGACAGAGCGAAGCGAACGGGCGCCTTTTTGGACCATCAAACGCGTGTAGCACCGCTATTACGGCACCGTTCCGAAAAATTGGGGACGCTTTAGAAACCAGTAATCTCCCTCCAGCATTTACCTCCAAAGAAAGATTGCTTGCATACCACGAAATTTGCAGTCATTACCGCATAGGTCGCCAAAGCCTCCCACCTTTACTGCGTCGGTCATCGCGGCGAATGGCGCTCACGCGGCTGCGCTTGCCTCGGCGTTGTGTAGTGGCGCAGCGCGTTCAGCGGCAGCAGCAGTTTATTCCGCATTTGGCGTTAGCTCTCCATGATTTATCGGGTTGGTCGAAAATCTTCGGGCCGCGCTCACATCGCCCACCAATGGGAGGATTACGCCGATATTGTGCTAAGTCTTGCCAAAAAACTTGAAAACGCTCGGAATAGCAGGTGATCAGGGGCGTAGCCAGGGGGGGGGGGGGGTTCGACCCCCCCCCCCGTATGTTTTCGATTTTGCATGTGTATATATACAAGCACACACACAAACGCACGTACGAACATAAAAAAGGATGATTGAACCCCGACCCCCCCCCCCCCCCCCCCCGCCCGAAAAAAATTTATGGCTACGCCACTGCAGGTGATCGAGCGCCCCCTTTATGAAACGGAATTTCGTAAAATAAGAAACGCCTCAGCACAACGATCCAATTAAAATAAAGTTCATACGCACATAAATTAACTCTCGCCGCCAGCTGCAAGAGTATATACCACCAGAACAAGGGGCGGGCAGCTATCTTCTACTCCGTTCAGAGAGGAGCGCTCTCCAGCTACTCATAATCCTTGAGGTTTGTGTAGGGTATACGTTAGTGCACTGTTCACCGCTTTACTAATGCGAATGGGCGTTCTCCGGGCTGTCATGTCACACCGTGACAAAGATTTCGGCCAAACACGGACTGCTCTTGGAGTGTCAGAAAAATAGAAACGAAATGGCTTTACGTCATCGCAACCCAGCTCCACGTGTTAATTCCTTATCACAGAGATTGACTACATTGTATTCAACTTTAAAAGGTAAAACATAAATAAATAAAAAAACTTTCACTGCTACCACAAAGGCCGAAATGAAGCAGGATACTTTAAAATACATCAAGTGATACTGGCGTCACAGCGCCTGAGATTGGGCATGGGAAAAATAGATAAATGAAAAATACATACGACTTTCATGCTCATACCAATAATCAATATAACTCTTGCCCCGAACTTAACGCAAATAGAGTTCTGTGAACACACTATCGAGAGTGAACTGTCTGTTTTAACTGCCAAGTACATTAAATGCCACAGAGGCGTGACTTAAGAGAGGATACGCATATTCGTTGGACTCAGAGGTGTAATGACCACCACGTCATATATGAAGCACGCCGTAGAACACTCTAGACTAAACTTAACCACACGGGGTTTCTTCGTTTTGGATCGAAGCCACCTTCAATGCTGTCTATTCAAACACACCAAAACGCGAGAGTGCCTTTGTGAGATAATCACTGTAGATGTTTTAGTCAAACTTGCAGAGAGAAAGCCATATTCTGTCTGCTATGGAAAGCAGAATTCTGGCTTGGGGCTCGTAATCTTAACAGTGAGGCTGCGTGTCTCTTGTGTTCCGTGTACTGTTCCTGTGCGTCAACTGTATATATGTGCCACACAGATGGGGCAAACTCCACCACTCACCACCTGACCACTAAAAATGAAGAAGGGAACACACGGGTGGTAAACACCAGTTAAGATCGGGCACGAAACGCCGCGCGCATGCGGCGAGCCAGACAAGACGACGCCTGCCGCGAAACGGAAAATTCGACGAAAAGACGCAACTACCATGCTGCTCATATAAAAACCTTCCAAGGAGCATACGCGAAATTCAAAAGGGACTTGCCAGACAGACACTTCAGACTTAATTGCAGGGTGTATGATCGGCTACGGTTCGAAATTATGTGTCACCTGCATAGGTGGGCAAAAAATGTGGAGCTCACTCAGACTCACTCATCAAATATATTTTGTCCTTAGAGCTCACTCGGACTCAGACTCATTGAAAATTTTCTCAGCCGGACTCACTCGGACTCAACTCACCAAAATAA